>NW_025847587.1:46244-55002 GCF_002878395.1 Capsicum annuum | reverse complement strand
CGAAGCATGCTAGATAGGTTGGGGATGATCGCAGTGTAGTCCTTTTCAACATTCGTGGCCATTTGGGTGGACAAATGGGAAAAATGGCGCAAAAAAGGCATTTTTGGGCCAAATCGGTGTGCTATAGCCGACGATTCCGAGGGTGGTTTCAAGGTCCGAGCGTGCTATGAGCCAAATATTAACTACGGTTTGCCAGGGATACTGAAGATTGTACCACTGGGGTCCGTTTAAATATTCGTGGCCATTTGGATGGACAAACAGGCGAAATGGTGCAAAAGGGGAATTTTTAGGCCAAATTAGTGTGCTATAGGCCACGGTTCAATGGGTGGTCCCGGGAGTATTGTTGGAAAAAAATTGTTTGGGGTGTGATAGGGAGGTTGGGGATCAATCCAATGTGGCCCGTTTCAATATTCGTTGCTATTTGGATGGACAAATTTGAGAAACGCCACGATTAAGGCATTTTTAGGCTAAATCGGTGTGCTATAGCCCACGATTCTAGGGATAAGCTCGAGGTTCGGGTATTTTGTGCACCAAAAATTGACCGGCGTATGCCAGGGAGGTTGGGGATAGTTCCAGTATGGTCTGTTTTAATATTCATGGCCATCTGAGTGTACCATGGGCCAAAAATTGACTGGGGCATGCCGAGGAGGTTTAGGATCCTCCCAGTTTGATCTATTTTAATATTAGTGGCTATTTGGGTGGACAAATGATCAAAACAACATGTATGAGGCTATTTCGAGCAAAATTGGTGTGCTATAGCCCACAGTTGTATGGGTAGGCTGAGGGTTCGAGCGTTCTGTGGGATGAAAATTAACCGAGGTATGACAGGGAGGTGTGGGATCATTTTAGTGTGGTAAATACCAATATTCATGGCTATTTTTATGGACAAATAGGACAAAAAGCATGAACGGGGTATTTTCGAGTCAAATCGGTGTGCTATAGCCCATGCTTCCAAGGGTGGGCTCGGGGACCAGGCATGTCGTGGGATAAAAAAAAATTATGGCATGCCAGGCATGTTGAGGACTATCCCAGTATGGTGTGTTTTTATATTTGTGGCCATTTTGTTGGATAATCGAGCAAAATTGTGAGAAAAAAGCATTTTCGGGCCAAATCGGTTTGCTATATCCCACGATTTCTGGGTGGGCTCAAGGTACAGGAATGTTGTAGGCCAAAAATTAATTAAGGCATGCCAGGGTGGTTGAGGATTATCCCTGTGTGGTATATTTCAATATTCGTGGCTATTTGGATGATCAACTGGGTGAAACGGGGCTGAACGAGGCGCTTTTGGGCCAAATCAATGTGCTATAGCCCATAGTTCTAGGGGTGGGCCTGGGGTACGAGCGTGCCATGTGCCAAAAATTAACTAGGGCATACCAGGGTGTTTGGGGATTATCCAAGTATGGTCTGTTTCATAATTCATGGCATTTGGGTGGACAAATAGGCAAAACGGTGCGAATGGGCCATTTTCTGGCAATATCGGTGATCTATAGCCCACGATTATGGGAGTGGGTTCGGGGTTAGGATGTGCATTGATCCTAAAATCAATTGGGTCATGCTAGGGAGGTTGGGGATCATCCTAGTATAGTCCTTTAAATATTTACGGCCATTGGGGTGGAAAAATGGGTAAGACAGTAGAAACAAATTATTTTTAGGCCTAATCGATAAGCTAAAGCCTACGATTATGGGGGTAGTCCTGGGGTCCGAGCGTGCTGTGGACTAAAAATTGATCGGGGCATACTAGGTAGGTTGGGATCATCCCAGTGTGGTATGTTTCAATATTTGTGTCTATTTGGATGGATAAATAGGCAAAACAGCATAAACGAGGCATTTTCGGGCTAAATTAGTGTGTTCTAGCCCACAGTTCTGGGGTGGGGCTAGGGTTCAAGCATGCTGTGGGCCAAAAATTAATTAGGGAGTGCCAGGGAGGTTGAAGATAATATTGGTGTGGTCCGTTTAAGTATTCTTGGCCATTTGTGTGGAAAAACAGGCAAAACAACGCGAACAAGGCATTTTTGGGCCAAAACGATATGCTATAGCCCACGGTTCTAGGGTGGTCCTTGGGTTCGGGTATGCTGTGGGCCAAAAATTTGATTGGGGCATGCCAGGGAGATTAGAGATCATCCCAGTGTGGTCTGTTTCATTATTCATGGCATTTGGGTGTACAAAGAGCAAAACAGCTTAAACGAGGCATTCTTGGGCCGAATCAGAGTGCTATAGCCTATGGTTCTGGGGGTGGACTCGGGATTCGAGTGTGTGGTAGGCTGAAAATCGACCATGTCTTGTGAAGGAGGTTGAGGATCATCCTAAGATTGTCCATTACAATATTTTTTCCATTTTGGTGCATAAACAGGAGAAACGAAACAAACGGGCTATTTTCTGGACAATCGTTGTGCTATAACCAATGATTTTGGTGGTGGGCCCAGGGTCTAGGTGTGCTGTGGGTTTAAAATTTATCGTGAATTCCAGGGAGTTTGGGGATCATCATCGTTTGGTATGTTTCAATATTCGTGGCTCTTTAGGTGGACACACATGAGGAACGATATAAATGGTGTATTTTTTAGGCAAATCAGGGTGCTATAGCCCACAGTTTTGAGGGTGGGCTGGAGTTTTGGGTGAGTTGTAGGTTGAAAATCGACTGAGGAATTCCAGGGTAGTTGGTGATCATCTAAGTATGCTCTGATTAGATATTCGTGGCCATTTTTGTTGACAAATGGGCAAACGGCGCGAATGGAGCCTTTTCGGGCCAAATCAATGTGCTATAGCCCACGGTTCTGGGAATGGGATCGGGGTATAGGTGTCCTGTGGTCCAAATCTAACTGAGGTATTCCATAGAGGTTGGTTATCATCCTAGTATGGTTCGTTTCAATATTCGTGGCCATTTAGGTGTACAAACAAGAAAAATAACGCAAATAAGATGTTTTTGGTCCAAATCAGTATGATTAGCTCATGGTTCTGGGTGTGGGCCCGGGGTCCGGGCATGATGTGTGCCAAAAATAAATCAAGGCATGCCAATGAGGTTGGGTATCATCCCAGTATGATCCATTTTAAATTCTTGGCCATTTTTGTACATAAACGGGAGAAATGACGTGAATGGGGCATTTTTTGGCCAAATCGATATGCTATAGCCTATGTTTGTTGTGGTAGGCTTAGGGTTCGGGCGTACTATGGACTAAAAATTGATGGAGGCTTGAAAGGGAGCTTTGGTATCATCCTAATGTGGTCTGTTTCAATATTCATGGAAATTTGGATGGACAAACGAGCGAAACTGCGCGAACGAGAAATTTTTAAGCAAAGTCGATGTGCTATAGCCCATGGTTCTGGGGGTGGGCCTAGTGTCTGGGTGCTATAGCTCATGGTTCTGGGAGTGGGTATCATCCCAGTGCTGTATGTTTTAATATTCATGGCTATTAGGATGGACAATAGGTGTGCTATAGACCATGATTTTTGGAGTGGGCCCGAGGTCCGAGCGTGTTGTGGGCAAAAAAATTATTGAGGCTTGCCAGGGAGGTAGGGGATTTTACCAGTGTGTTTAATTTCAATATTCATGGATATTTGGGTGGAAAAATGAGCGAAAGGGCATAAACAGGCCATATTCGAGCCAAATCAGTGTGCTATAGTCAATGGTTCCACGGGTGGGCCAGGGGTCTGGCATGTTGTGGGTGGAAAATCAATTGGGGAATGCCAGAAAAGTTAGTGATTGTCCTTGTATGGTCTATTTCAATATTCGTGGCCATTAGGGTAGACAAACAGGCAAATCGATGCGAATGTCGTATTTTCGGGCAAAATTTATGTGTTATAGCCCACAACTCTGGGGTGGGCCTGCGGTCTAGGCGTGATGAGGGTTGAAAATTGACTGAGGCATTTCAGGGAGGTTGTGGATCATTCCAATCTTGTCCATTTCAATATTCATGGCCATTTAGGTGGAAAACTGGGTAAAACGATACGAATGGGGCAGTTTCGAGCCAAATCGGTGTGCTATAGCCATAGTTTTGGGGATGAGTATGGGGTTGGGGTGTTCTGTGCTCCAAAAATCAATCGAAGAGTACCAAGAAGGTTTTGGGTCATCCCAATATAGTATGTTTTAATATTCATTGCTATTTAGGTGAACAAATGGGCGAAACGTTGTGCATGGGGAAATTTTTGGGCCAAATCGGCGTGCGATAGCTCACTATTCTGGGGGTGGGTCTCTATTTCAATCATGCTGTGGGATGAAAATCATCTACAATATGACAAAGAGGTTGGTATTCATCCTAGTTTGGTCGGTTTCAATAATCGTGACCATTTGCATGAACAAACAGGCAAAAGGGCAAGAACGGGGTATTTTTGGTCCAAATATATGTGCTATAGCCCACCAATATGGGGGTGGGATTGGGGTCTGAGAGTTTTGTTGGCTAAAAAATGATCGAGACATGCCAGAGAGGTTGGGGATCATCCCAGTTTTGTTGTTCTAGATATTTGTCGCCATTCGGGAGAAAAACGGGTGAAACAACACGAACGGGGCATTTTGGGCCAAATCAATGTGATATAGCCCACAGTTCTGGGGGTGGGGGTGGGGTTTGAGTATGATGTGGGTAAAAAATTAATAGAGGCATGCTAGGGATGTTGGGGATCGTCCCATTAGGGTCCATTTAAATATTTATGGTCATTTGGGTGGACAATAGGCAAGACAACGCGAATAGGGCATATTCGGGCCAAATTGAGGTGCTATAGCCCATGGTTCTAGGGGTGGGCTTGAGTGTACTGTGGGCCAAAAATTGACTAGGGCATTTTAGGAAGGTTGGGTATCATAACAGTGTGGTCTATTTCAATATTTGTGGCTATTTAGTGGACAAGCGCAAAAAATAGCACGAACGGGGATTTTTTGGGCCAAATCGGAGAGCTATAAACTACTGTTCTGGGGGTGAGACCGGGGTTCATACGTGCTGTGGGCCAAAAATTGTATTTGGTGTACTAAGGAGGTTGGGAATCATCTCTTTATGGTCTGTTTCCATATTCGTGGTCATTTGAGAGGACAAACGAGCTAAACAACGCGAAAGGGGCAATTTCAGGCCAAATCGGTGTGCTATAGCCCACGGTTCTGGGGATGGTCCTGGGTTTCAGGCATGCTGTGGGTCAAAAACTGATTGGGTCATGTCAGGGAGGTTAGGGATTGTCCCAGTATGGCCTGCTTCAATATTCATGGGTATTTGGGTGGACAAACAGACAAAACAGTGCCAACGGGGAGTTTTCGGGAAAAATTAATGTGCTATTTCCTACATTTCTGGGGGTGGGCCTGGGACCTTAATATTTTATACGCTGAAAATTGACTGGGGCATGACAGGAATTTTGGAGATTGTCCCAAGGTTATTCGTTTCAATATTCGCAGCTATTTGTGTGGACAAATTGGCGAAATGGTATTAATGAGGCATTATTTGGCCAAATCGATGTGCTACCCACAGTTCTTGGGGTAGGCCCTCCCAGCGTACTGTAGGCCTAAAATCAATAAAGGCATTATAGGGAGGTTGGATATCATCCCAGTGTTTTTTTTTTCAATATTTGTGGCCATTTATGTGGATAAACAAGCAAAACGGCACGAACGGGGTGTTTTCAAAATAGGTATGCTAAAGCCAATGGTTCAAGGGGTAGGCCAAGGGTCAGGGCATGTTGTCGGCCAAAAATCAATTGGGGCATGCCAGGGAGGTTAGTATAATCTCAGTGTGGTCTGTTTTAATATTCGTGAACATTTCGGTGGACAAATAGGCAAATAATGCAAAAGGGGCATTTTTTGACCAAATCAATGTGTTATAGCCGACAGTTCTGGGGATGGATCTGGGGTCCAGGCATGCTGTTGGACAAAAATTAACCTAGGCATTCCAAAGAGGTTAGGTATCATCCCAGTGTGTCCGTTTCTATATTCCTGGAAATTAGGGTGGACAAATGGGTAAAACAACACAAATGGGGCATTTTTTGGCCAAATCGATGTGCTATAGCCAACAGTTCTGGGGGTGGGCCAAGGTTTCGGGCTTTCTATTGGCCAAAAATTAACCTAGGTGTGACAAGAAGGTTGGATATCATCCCGGTATGGTCCCTTTCAATATTCGTGTCCATTTGATTGGAAAAACAGGCAAAACAGCGTAAATGGAGCATTTTTGGGCAAAATTTGTGTACTATAGCCCACTGTTCTGGGGTTTGTCCCGGGGTCCAGGCGTGCTGTGGGATAAAAATCATTGGGAGTGTGCCAGGTAGGTTGGGGGTCATCCTATTGTGGTATGTTTGAATATTCGTGGCCATTTGGGCAGATAAATGGGCAAAATAGCGCAAAAGGGGCATATTTCGACCAAATCGGTGTGTTATAGCCGATGGTTCTAGGGGTAGGCTCGGGGTCCAGGCATTCTGTGGGCCAAAAATTGACTGGTATATTCTAGGGAGATTAGGTATCATCCCAGTGTGGTAAATTTCATTATTTGTGACCATTTGGGTGGACAAACAGACGAAACAACACAGATAGGGAAATTTCAAGCTAAATAGGTGTTCTATAGCCCACGATTCTGTGGGTGGGCTTGGTATCCGAGAGTACAGTGGGACAAAAACCATTCAGGGTGTGACAGGGAGATTGGGGATCATCCCAATGTGGTCCGTTTCAATATTCGTGTCCATTTGGGTGAAAAAAAATAGAGAAATGAAGAGAACGGGGTATTTTTTAGCCAAACGGTGTGCTATAGCCCATGGTTTTGGTGTGGTCCATTTAAATATTTGTGGATATCATATTAGTGTGGTCCATTTAAATATTTGTGGCCATTTGGATTGACAAATGATAAAAAAGAGCAAACGGGGCTTTTTCGGGCCAAATTAATGTGCTATATCGATAGTTCTAGGAGTGGGTTTGGGGTATAGGCATGCTGTGGTCCAAAATCTGACCGAGGAATGCCAAAGAGTTTGGGTATCATCTAGTGTTATTGGTTTCAATATTTGTAGCTCTTTGGGTGTACAAACGAGCAAAACGGTGAGAACAAGACATTTTTGGGACAAATTGGTATGCTTAGCCCACGGTTCTGTGGGTGGGCCGAGGGTCCGGGCATAATGTGTGCTAAAAATTAATCAAGGCATGCAGGGAGATTGAGGATCGTTCCATCATGGTTAGTTTCAATATTCGTGGCTATTTAGGTGGACAAACGGGCAAAATGGCGTGAATGGGACATTTTTTTACCAAATCAGTGTGCTATAGCCCACAGTTCTGGTGGTGGGCTAGGGATTTGGGCATGCTGTGGGTCAAAAATCGATTGGGGCATGCTAAGTAGGTTTTCGATCATCCCAGTATGGAATATTTTAATATTCATGGACATTTGGGTGGACAAACGGGTGAAATAGCACAAACGAGGCCTTTTTTTAGAAAAATCAGTGTGCTTATCCCACGATTCTAGAGGTGGGCCCAGTGTTCGAGCGTGCAGTGGGCTAAAAATTAACCAAGGAATGATAGGGAGGTTGGGGATAGTCCCAGTGTGGTATTCTTCAACATTCGTTGCCATTAGAATGGATAAACGAGCGGAATAGCATGAACGAGGCATTTTTTGTCTAATTAGGTGTGCTATAGACCACAGTTTCGAGATTGGGACCGAGGTTCGGGCGTGCTATAGCCCAAAAATTTATTGAGGCATGTAAAGGAGGTAGGGAATTATACCAGTGTGGTCCGTTTTAATATTTGTGGCTATTTAGGTAGACATACGGGTGAAACGGCACAAACGGGCCATATTCGAGCCAAATCAGTGTGCTATATCCCACGGTTCTGGGAGTGGGTCGGGGGTTCGGGTGTGTTGTGGGATGAAAATAGATTGATTCATGCCAGGGAAGTTGAGGATCATCCTAGTGTGGTCTATTTCAATATTCGTGGCCATTTGGGTGGTCAAACGGGCGAATCAATGTGAATAGGACATTTTTGGGCCAAATCGGTGTGCTATAGACCATGGTTCTGGGTGTGGGCCTGCGTTTAGGTGTTTTGAGGGATGAAAATAGATAGAGGCATGCCAGGGATGTTAGGTACCATCTCAGTGTTGTCCATTTTAATATTCATGGCCATTTGGGTGGACAAACAGGATAAACAGCGCGAACATGGCATTTTTGGGCCAAATCGGTGTTCTATAGCCCACGGTTGTAGGGATGAGCCTGAGGTTCGGGCATGCCATGGGCCAAAAATTAACTGAGGCATGACAAGGAGGTTGTGGGCTGACCAAGTGTGATCTGTTTCAATATTCGTGTCCATTTGGGTAAAGCAACAGGGGAAACAGTGCGAATGATATATTTTCAGGCTAAATCAATGTGCTATAGCCCATAGTTCTGGGGGTGGACCCTAGTTTTGAGTGTACTGTGGATAAAAATCATCTGTGGCATGAAAAAAAGGTTGGATATCATCCTAGTATGGTCTTTTTCAATATTAATGGCCATTTGGGTGGACAAACGAGCAAAAGGGAAAGAATGAGGTGTTTTCAGGCCAAATCCATGTGCTATAGCCCATGGTTTTGGGTGTGGGCCTAGGGTCCAAGCATCCTGTGGACCAAAATTTGATTGGGGCATTCCCAAGTAGGTTAGGATCATCCTAGTATGGTTCATTTTTATATTTGTCGCCATTTGGATGGACAAACGGATTAAACGGTACGAACGGGACATTTTGAGCCAAATCAGTATGCTATAGCCCACGGTTCTTGGGGTGAGCCTGAGGTTTGAGCATGCTGTGGGCGAAAAATCAATCGAGGCATGCTAGGGGGATTTAGGATCATCCTAACAT
>NW_025847587.1:26833-43244 GCF_002878395.1 Capsicum annuum | reverse complement strand
TTTTGGGCCAAATCGGCGAGCTATAGCCCACGGTTCCAGGGGAGGGCCTGGGGTCCGAGCGTGTTGTGGGGGAAAAATTGATTGGGGTATGCCAAAGAGGTTGGGATCATCCCAGTATTGTCCATTTTAATATTCGTAGCCATTTGGATGGACAAATGAGAGAAACAGTGTGAACAAAAAGTTTTTGAGCCAAATTGGTGTGCTATAGATCACGGTTTTAGAGGGCCCGGGGTCTGGGTGTGTTGTGAGCTAAAATTTAATTAGGGCATTCTAGGGAGGTTGTTGATCCTTTTTGTGTTGTCCATTTCAATATTGGTAGCCATTTGGGTGGACAAACGGGTGAAACAAGTTATTTTTGGGCCAAATTGGTATGCTATAGCCTATGATTTTAGGGTGGGCTCGAGGTCCAAGCATGTTGTTAGCTGAAAATTAATTGGGGTGTGCTAGGGAGGTTGGGGATCATACCAGTGTGGTCCTTTTAAATAGTCATGACCATTTGGGTACATAAATAGGCGAAATATTACGAATGAAGCATTTTCTAATCGTGTGCTATAGCCTATGGTTTTTGGGGTAGGCCCGGTGTTTAGGTGTGTTGTAGGTCAAAAATCAATTGAGGCATGCCAGGGAAGTTGGGGATCATTCCATTGTTGTCCAATTTAATATTTGTGGCCATTTGGGTGGACAAACGAGAGAAACGGCATGAACGAGGCATTTTTGAGCCAAATTGGTGTTCTATAGTTTAGGGTTTTGAGGTTTGGCCTAGGGTCGAGCATGTTGTGGGTCAAAAATCAATCGAGGCTTGCCATGGAGGTTGGGAATCATTCCAGTGTTGTCTATTTAAATATTCATGGCCATTGGGATAGAAAAACGGGAAAAATGGTGTGAATGAGGTATTTTGGGGCCAAATTGGTGTGTTATAGCCCACGGTTCTGGGGGTTAGCCCTGGGTCTAGGTGTGTTGTAGGCCAAAAATCAATCGACGCATGCTAGAGAGGTTGAGTATCATCCCAGTATAGTTCGTTTAAACATTTGTTACCATATTGGAGGATAAACGTCCAAAACGCGTGCGAACGGGGCATTTTCAGGCCCAATCGGTGTGCTATAGCCAACAGTTCTAGGGGTGGGTTTAGTGTCCAGGAGTGCTGTGGGTCAAAAATTGACAAGGGCATGCCATAGGGTTGAGGATCATCCCTGTGTGGTCTATTTCAAAATTTGAGGCCATTTGGGTAGACACACAATGGCACAAACGGAGTATTTTCGGGACAAATCGGTGTGTTATTGCCTGTGGTTTTAGGGGTGGGCCAAGGGTTTGGCATGCCGTGGGCAAAAAATTGATCGAGATATGCCAGGGAGTTGGGAATCATCCCAGTGTGGTCCATTTCAATATTTGTGGCCTTTAGAGTGGACAAAAGGGCAAAACGACATGAACGGGTCATTTTCGGGCCAAATCAGTGTGCAATAGCCTAGGGTTCCAAGGGTGGACCTAGGGTCCGACGAGTGTTGTAGGACAAAAATCGACCTGGGCATGCCAGAGAGGTTGGGGATCATCCCAGTATGGTCCATTTGAATATTCGTTGCCATTTGGGTGGATAAACGAGTGAAATGGGGCGAACGGGTCATTTTCAGGCTAAATTGGTGTGTTATAGCCAACAGTTCCCGAGGTGGGCCTTGGGTCCAGGTGTGCTGTGGGTCAAAAATTGATCGGGGCGTACCAGTGAGGTTGGGGATCATCCCAATGTGATCCTTTCTATTAGTTATGGCCATTTGTGTGGACAAATGAGTGAAACGGCAAGAACGAGGCATTTTTAGGCCAAATCAGTGTGTTATAGCCCAAGGTTCCAAGGGTGGGCCCAGGGTCTGAGCGTGTTGTGGGACAAAAATCTATTGAAGCATGATAGGGAGGTTGGGGATCCTCCCAGAGTGCTCCGTTTTAGCATTATTGGCCATTTGGGTGAAAAAATGGGCAATACAACGTGAATGGGTCATTTTTAGGAAAAAAAAGTGTGCTATAGCCAACGGTTCTCGGGGTGGGCTCGGTGTCCGGTCATGTTATGGGCCAAAATTTGGCCTGGGCATGCCAGGTAGGTTTGGGATCATTCTAGTGTGGTTTGTTTCAAAATTCATGGTCATTAGGGTGGACAAATGGGCAAAACGACATGAACGGGGCATTTTCTAGCCAAATTAGTGAGCTATAACCCATGGTTTCAGGGATGGACCTAAGGGTTTGAGCATGTGTTGTTGGCCAAAAATCGACCAGGGCGTTCCAAAGAGGTTGGGATCATCTCAGTATGGTCTATTTCTATATTCGTAGCCATTTGGGTGGACAAATGGGCAAAACAACGCAAACGAGGAGTTTTCATGCCAAATCGGTGTGCTATAGCCCACAGTTCCGGGGGTAGGCTCAGAATCCAGGCATGATGTATATCAAAAATTGATAGGGGCATGCCAAGGGAGGTTGTGGATCATCCCAGTATAGTTCGTTTCAATATTCATGGCCATTTGGGTTGACAAATAAGTAAATTGGCGGGAATGTGGCATTTTTGGGCCAAATCAATATGCTATAGCCCATGGTTCTGAGGGTAGGCTAGAGGTATTTTCGGGTTAAATCCACGTGCTAGAATCCATGATTCTGAGGGAGGTCCTGAGGTTCAGCCGCACTGTGGGTCAAAAATTGATTGGGCATACCAGGGAGGTTTGGGATCATCCCAGTGTGGCTTGATTCAATGTTTGTGGATATTTAGGTGGACAAAGTGGGAAAACAGTGTGAATAGGGTATTTTCGGGCCAGCTCTGTGTGCTATAGCCCACGGTTTTGGGAGTTCACTCATGGTCGGGGCATGTTATAGGCAAAAATCAACACGGGCATTCTAGGTAGGTTAGGGATCATCCCAATGTGGTCTGTTTCAACATTCGCGGCCATTTGGGAGGACAAATAGGCCAAACGACATTTATAGGGCATTTTTTGGCCAAATCGGTGTGTTATAGTCCACGGTTCTGGGGGCCGTCTCGGGGTTCAGGCATTCTATGGGTTAAAAATCTATCAGGGCATGTCAGAGAGGTTGGGGATAGTCCCAGTGTGGTCCGTTTCAATATTCTTGGCCATTTTGGTGGACAAATATAACGACCCAAAATCACCCCACGGGACGCTACACAGTGCCTAGAGTCACAAATGACCCCAAGCTAACCCTTCACTCAGCATAACACATAAATAACTGAATAAAATGCATAAATCCAGAAGAATAAAGCAGACGATAACTCTATTATGAATTTGCTCGATACAAAACTGAAGTCACAAGGTTACAACTTTGCTTTTACATCAAACTAAAACTCAATACAACAACTCCTATCGACTATCTATGAAGCCTCTATTAGTACTGACTATGGTAGCTGGGTCATGACTCCCAACCACCCCAACTCAATACGACTGAATAAGGGAAATACAACACTTTTCTACTGTATCACTG
Source organism: Capsicum annuum (assembly GCF_002878395.1). Taxonomy (NCBI): domain Eukaryota; kingdom Viridiplantae; phylum Streptophyta; class Magnoliopsida; order Solanales; family Solanaceae; genus Capsicum; species Capsicum annuum. Next base: position 39,782 of record NW_025847587.1, on the reverse strand, counting down.
ACTCGTGGTCCTAACTAAAAGGGGACCATCACCTGGTGACTGGAAGCTGTGAACTAATGGAATATGGTACATGCACTACAAGTTGTAACTATATTCTGAGACAATGTAGTACATAGACATATATGTGGATCAGTACTTGGAATGTACTGAGCAAGTGGGGGTGAATGAATATGTATAAAATAGTATTGATTTTCTTCAATCAAATCATGTATGCAGTATGAGATGACTCACATGACTTGAAAAGTTATAAAATATAAAGCTCATAAATCATGTAGAATGGAGCATGCAACACAATTCTCGTGAGTCATCGTTCTTTAACCTTGAAAAAAAATTAGAAATCTTCTCTTATTCTTAATACCCAAAGGCTAAGGGACTTTAAACAATACTTTCAACTCATGCATATATCTCATGGAGAGTAAAACTTCTTCAATGCTCAATATTTCATAGCTATTTAGAACTCATATGCTTGGAATTGGAAATCATATAACTTGAAAACATACTTGAAAGCATTTCATTCACTTTAGGAAAATGTCTCATTTCAAGCTTTAAGGAAATCACCCCATCTCAAATGGACTAGCATTCTAGTTCATGGGAACAACTGATCTCAAAGCTTTATGAAAATTACTATAACGAGGGAAGATTCTTTCATTTAGGAAAATAAACTCACATCAAGAAAATACCTTAGTTAGGGAATATCTTTGCAATTCTGCCATTTAGGAAAATAGACTATAGGGAAGTAAAATAAGTATTTGATCTCGAAGTTAGAAAGTCAAGGGAGGTTATCGTAACCAACATAAACTATGCGAGCTACATGGAGTCCAACATTTTATCCTCTTAAGGAAGAGACCGCATATTAGGGAGGGGCGTTATACTCTTGTAAAGGAGTGTAACCTAGGTATAGTGATCACTAAATGAAACTCGGCCTAGGGCCCAATCATAATCATCATAAACTCGGCCTCAGGCCCAACCTATGGTGGCACGTAGTTTTGGGGGTAAGAAACCATAGTAACTGACCCGCTCAGTGCTAAATACTACTCCCTTTAGATTATTTGCACTCATCTCATAAAATTCCACTTTTAGAACAATCACATGGTTCACCACGAACCCAATAATCAAATCGATAATCTTTTATAGTGAAGTGGATTTCAAAGCTCAAGGACCATTAGGTCAATTCATTTCTCAATTATCTCAAAATATTCAAAACATGGGTGCTTTTAGCACAAGAGTTCATAATTTCACAAGTCTCAAATAGGGCTTACTGACCCATAGTTCAATCTCAAGTTAAAGCTTATCAAAAACATAATATATAGCATATAGATTCATAAATCATGTGGAAATCTGGGAATTTCTACAATTTGCCTTTAAATCTCAATATATTCATATGCTTCAATATATCAAATATTTCAAATATTAGCTTCTCAAGGAGTAAAATCATGGGTTTATACCCAGCTGTAATTTTCTCAATAAAACATGTAGAAATCATGCCATTTGACTCATAATTCATGGGAAATATCAAGATAATGCATTCAATAATAATGGGTGAAAAATCCCAATTCAAATTCATGTAAAAACCCCATATACTTCAGCAAAATCATGATGTAAATAAGATTTTGGGCACAAGGGTAAAAGGGTTACCCTTGTTCAAAACCCCACATACCTTAAGTTAGAAGCTTTGGATGAACTCTCATTTTTGGAACTTTATTTTTTCTCTAGAATAAGGGCTCTTAAGGTCCTTGAATTGGGAACCTTGAATCTTGACTCAATTTAGAAAATCCATGGTGGGTTCTTGAGATTCATGGAAGAGGTTTTGGATATTTAGGGTTCTTATTCAGAGAAAATTTGAGAAAACCCTTATAGGATGCTTGTAATGGCTTTGATTTGGTGTTTCCACAATTTTATAGGTTTGGAAAAAATCCAAAATTCTCATTTTTATCATATGTGCGAAACTAAAAAAAATTGAACTGGAAACCGATTTCACAGGCCTTCGCGATGCGCCACTTATCGTGGTGGCTCACTGGAATTTGATAATTAGGAAATTGGTAGCCTCCGCGACGCAGAGCCATCATGTTTTCCCATTGGTTGGGACATGTGATTCCTCCATGACTTGCCATTATCGTGGGGTTTCACTGGAAATTGACAATTGCCAAATAAACCCTCTCCGCGAAGCGCCAAGCACCTAAATGATGTTGTTTTACAACTGAAACTTAAATTAGCCATAACTTCTTACCCGAGTGTCGGATTTGGGCAGATCTTATATCAATGGAAATCTTATCAGATTTCCTACGTGATAAAAAAGTGGAAATTAGGGAAATTCTATGTGATTAACACTATACTCACTTAGGAAGCCACACCTCAATCTTTTAGGGCTGGAATTACATTTCATTCGACATACTCTAAGGCTCAACTATGAGGGAATTTTGTGGGGTGTTACAATAAACAAGTCAAACGACATGAATGAGGTATTTTTAGGACAAATCGATGTACTATAGACCTCGGTTCTAGGATGGGCCTAGGCTTCGAGCGAGCTGTAGGCCAAAAATTGACCAGGAAGGTTAGAGTTCATCTTAGTATGGTCTGTTTCAATATTCATGGCCATTTAGGTGAAAAACAAGCGAAACGGCAGGAACGAGGCATTTTTAGGCCAAATTAATGTGCTATAGCCCCCCGTTCTGGGGGTGGGCCTGAGGTTTAGATGTGTTGTAGGACAAAAATTGAACAAGGCATGCCAGAGAGGTTGGGGATCATCCCTGTGTGGTTCGTTTCGAATATTTTTTGCCATTTAGGTGGACAAACAAGTGCAGCAGCATGAATGGTGCATTTTCTGTCCAAATCAGTATGTTATAGCCCTCGATTCTTGGGTAGGCTCGAGGTTCAGGCGAGCTGTGGATCAAAATTGACTGAGGTATGCTAGAAAGGTTTGGGATCATCCTAGGGTGGTCCATTTTAATATTCGTTGCCATTTGAGTGGATAAATGAGTAAGAAAATATGAACGGGGCATTTACAATCTAAATCGGTATGCTATTGCCTATAGTTTAGTGGGTGGGCTAGGGTTTGAAAATGGTGTGGGCTTAAAATTAATCGAGGAATGCCAGGGTTTTGGGATCATCCCAGAGGGTCTGTTTCAATATTCGTGGCCATTTGGGTGGACAAACGGGTGAAATAGTGCGAACATGGTGTTTTTGGACCAAATCAGTGTGCTATAGCCCATGGTTCTAGGGGTGGGCCTGGGGTCCAAGCATGTTGTGGGCTTAAAATAGACCGAGGCATGCCAAGGTGGTTGGGGTTCATCCCAGGATGATCCATTTTGATATTAGAGGCCATTTAGGTGGACTAACAGGTAAAACAGTGCGAAGGAGGGATTTTTAAGGCCAAATCGATGTGCTAAAAGCCTAAGGTTTCGGGGTGGACCTAGGTTCCAAGTGTGCTGTGGGCCAAAAATTGATTAGGGCATGCCAAATAGGTTGGGGATTATCCTAATGTGCTCTATTTCAATATTTATTTTCATTTGGGTGGACAAATGAGTTAAACGGTGCAAATAGGGTATTTTTGGGCCAAATCGATGTGCTGCCCATATTTTCGGGGGTAGACCCAATGCCCAAGCGTGTTGTAGACCAAAAATTGATTAGGGAATTTCAAGGAGGTTAGGATTATCCCTGTTTAGTCCATCTTAATATTTGTGGACATTAGGGTGGGAAACCAGGCAAAACGGCGTGAATAGGGCATTTTAGGGCCAAATTAGTGTGCTATAGCCCACAATTCAAAGGTGGGATTGGGTTTCGAGCGTGCATTGGGACAAAAATCAATCAGGGCATTCCAAGAAGGTTGGGGTTCATCCCAATATGGTTCTTTTCAATATTTGTGTAAATTTGGGTAGAGAAACATGCAAAACAGTATGAATGTGGCATTTTTGAGATAAATTGGTGTGCTATAGCCCACGATCTTGGGGGTTGGCCCAAAGTTCGGGCATTCTGTGGGCCAAAAATTAATCGAGGCATGCTAGGTAGGTTTAGGATCATCTCAGTATGGTAATTTTTAATATTCATGGTCATTTGGGTGGGAAAATGAGTGAAATGGTGCTATAGGGCATTTTCGAGCCAAATCGGTGTACTATAGTCCATGTTTTTGGGGGTGGTCCTTGTGTCTGAGTGTTCTTAGGCTAAAAGTTTATCAAGGCATGTCAGGGAGGTTGGGGATTATCCAGTGTAGTCTGTTTCTATATTCGTGGCCACTAGGATGGGCAACCGGGCGAAACGACATGAATAGGGCATTTTTGGGCCAAGTCAGTGTGCTATAGCCTATAGTTCTGGAGGTGGGATCGGATTCCGAGGGTGCATTGTGCCAAAATTGATTGGGGCATGCCATGGAGGTAAGGATCATCCCAGTAAGGTCCGTTTCAAAATTCGTGGCCATTTGGGTAGAGAAATATGCAAAATGGCACGAATGGGGCATTTTCGAGATAAATTAGTGTGTTATAGCCCACGTTTCTTGAGGTTGGCTCAAATTTTGGATGTACTGTGGGCCAAAAATAAACTAGGGGTGCCAGGGAGGTTGAGGATCATCCCAGTGTGGCCTATTTTAATATTCATGGCAATGTCGATAGACAAACGGGTAAAATGGCACCAATGATTTTCAGACTAAATCGGTGTGCTATTGTCCACAGTTTTGGGTTAGTCCATTTAATTAATTGTGTCTATTTGGGTGGGAAAATGGGTGAAACAATATGAACGAAACTTTTTGGGCCAAATAGGTGTGTTATAGCCTACAGTATCGGGGGTGCGCCGAGGTTCAAGCACGTTGGGGGCCAATAATTGATCAAGGCATACTAGGGAGGATGGTGATCATCCCAGTGTAGTCTATTTTGATATTCGTAGCTATTTGTGTGGACAAACAGGCAAAATGGCATGAATGGGATATTTTTGGGCCAAATTGGTGTGCTATAGCCAACGGTTTTAGGAGTAAGCCCGGGGTTCGAGCATTCAGTGGGCTAAAAATTAATTGAGGCATTCAAGGGAGGTTAGGGATCATCTTAGTGTGGTCAATTTCAATATTCGTGGCCATTTGGGTGGACAAAAGGGTAAAGCGATGTAAGTAGGGCATTTTCGAGCCAAATCGGTGTGCTATTGCAAATAGTTCTAGGTGTGGGCCTAGAGTTCGGGTGTGCTAAGGGTCAAAAATCAATCGTGGCATGCCAGGGATGTTGGAGATCATTCGAATGTGGTCCGTTTTAATATTCCTGGTCATTTGGGTGGACAAATGGGTGAAATAACGCTAATGGAGAATTTTTGGGCCTAATCAGTGTGCTATAGCACATGGTTCTGTGGGTGGGCTCGGGGTTCGAGCATGCTATAGGGCGAAAATCAATCAGGGCATTTCAGGGAGGTTGGGGATTATCCCAGTCTGGTCCGTTTTAATATATGTGGTTATTTGGTGGAGAAATGAGTAAAATGATACGAACGGGGCATTTTCAGGCCAAATTAGTGTGCTATAGCCCATGATCTAAGGTGATTTTATACACTTTTATATCATTATTCTAACTTATTTCTCCTTGTTTTGAGATTAATTCGTGTGCTTAATGTATTCATATTGATATAAATAATCATTTAAAGTGTCCAAGTATGTGATTACAATGACCAAAGTATTTTTCAAACATGTTTGTATTTAATTGAGTAATTTAGAGTTCAACCCGGAAAACTAGTTTTACTAGCTTGAGCTAGGTGTGTGTCCAGTTGGTTCCGTTGAATTCTAATGTGTTTAATTTGTTTCAAATATTTTAATGATGTAATTTTATGTGAAACAACTTGTTTGTAATATGCAAAGTTTAATTTAACTAAGTAAACAGTCGGAATAATAAGTGGAATATCATTATGAATTTGCCTTATCTTAGCTCGTGTTTTGATTTGTCATTGAGAATATTGTGTTGTTTTGATATTTAATTTGTGGTGTATGATATTTTAGGAGGCTTGATGAACTAAATACGATGATATGTTGATGATTTATAGGCCAAAAATTCATTGGAAATACACTATAAAAGGCATGGGAAAAGGATAGGATGTTTAACACTTAACCAAATTTTTGAATGCAAATTCCAGTGAGACGACGCAAAGTCAACGCATCACATCGATGTGCCGCGTTCAAGAACGCGTCGCGTTGATAAAATTAAGCACTGTCAATTGATCTCACCGACACTGTTGGCACGCAACATCTTATTTCAATTCAATTTGGCGCAGAAAAAAAAAGAAGTTGGTGGGGAATCTTTCCTAATACCACACAATTGGGGATAAAACAAATATATAGTATTTGAAATATGAAAAGTACAGCTGGTACCAATTTAGTCATTCTTGGTCAACTTGTATTCTTTTTTAGGAGACAGTACGAAAGGACACGTAGGGGTCGTTTGGTAGAGTGTATAAGAATAATCCAAAAAATGGTATATTAGTAATGCTTGTGTTAGTTATGCTTGCATTAGTTATGCTCGTATTTTTCGTATGTAGTGTTTGGTTCGATGTATTAAAGAAACCAAAACATGAATTACATAATTTCTAAAAAGAAACTTTTTTTCTTATATAATACCCTCAATATATATGTTGGAAAGGATGCGAAATTTTTTTTGAGGGGTAATAGGGTCTTTAAGCATGTTAATGCATGCATTAGATCCATTGCATTACTAATGTCATGAATTTTGAGATATATTAGTAATACACAGTTTAATACACAATAAAGGTATACCAAACAAGGTACTACTAATACACATTAAACTAATGCATGCATTAACATTTCAATACACTCTACCAAACGACCCCGTACAGTGCACAAGACGGCTTGGACTGTTTTAGACGAAAAAGCGGAGGTGGCTACACGGTTAATTAGGTTTTATTATTTTTATTTAGTCTTTAATTTTTCATATCACGTATTCAATTATTTGGATCATGATTATGAATATTAGTGGCTAAAAAACCCTCCTTCCGGGGTTAAAACCAAGAACATGATTACTATTATTTTGGATTAATTTCGATCAATTTTTGCTTATCATATTTGGTTGTTTGTTTATTCTTATTTTGATTATTTTATGGATTGATCACCCATAAAATACATATATTGTCGACCTTTTGATCTCGGAGAGGAAATAGAGAGATAGAACATGGGAATAAACAAAGTTTGAGTTTTTATTTTTTTTATAAAATAAAGAATTAAACTTAGCGTCTAGGACATGCATGTACTTAGATGCCTTGCTTGATTCAAACATAGGATGATATCTTTAATTCACTTAATTAGCTTATTGCATCCCCGCTCAATGATGTAGTTGTATTGTCCATATTAGGTAAAAGATTAGAGGTTGAAAAACCATGATCATGCAATTTACCCTACGAATCAACAACCACGATAAGCAAGTAGACGAATGAAATTCAAAAACATAGTATGATTGTTCGAAGTGCTTTAACCCTAGGCTTTTCTCCATTGATTGTTCGAAGAATTTATTTTTACGCACTATTTATTTTATTTTTAATTTACATAATTACAAACTCTCTTCTTGTTTATTTTTTCTCAATTATTTAAACTAAAATTAGACAGGCGGTAAATGCAAGTTCCTAAGAGATCGATACTTGGACTTCCTTGAAGTCACTATATTACTTGATAAGACCACCTATACTTGCGTGTGCGCTTTGGAACTGTCAGCCCACAATTTCAGGGGTGGGTTGGATCCGAGCTTGCTTTGGCCCAAAAATTAATCGAAGTATGCAAGGGAGGTTAGGGATCGTCGTAGTATGGCTCATCTCAATATTCATGGCCATTTTAGTGGAAAAACGGGCGAAACAACATAAGCAAGTCATTTTCAGGCAAAATCAGTGTGTTATTGCCAACAATTCCAAGGGTGGGCCCAGGTTTTGGGCATTTTGTAGGCCATCGAAGAATGCCAGGTATAGTTAGATCATTCCAGTGTGGTCAGTTTCAAAGTTTATGGTCATTTGGGTGGAAAAGCGAGTAAAATGACATAAGTAGGACATTTTTGAGCCAAATCAGTAAGCTATAACCCATGGTTCCATGGGTGGACCAGGGGTCTAGGCATATGTTGTGGGCCAAAAATCAACTAGGGTGTGCCAAGGAGGTTGGGGATCATCCCAGTGTGGTTCGTTTCAATATTTGTTGCTATTTAGATAGATAAATGGATAAATGAGCAAAACAGCACGAATGAGGAGTTTTTTTGGTAAAATTAGTGTGCTATAGCCTATAGTTCCAGGGGTAGGCCCGGGATCAGGTGTACCGTGGGACTAAAATCAATCTGGACATGCCAGGGAGGTTGGGGATCATCCAGTGTGGCCTGTTTAAATATTTGTGGCCATTTGGGTTGATAAATGGGTGAAATAGGACAAACAGGACATTTTCAGGCTAAATCGTTATGCTATAGACCATGGTTCAGGGGTAGATTCAGGGTATTTTGGGGCTAAATCGTTGTTATAAAGCCCACAGTTTGGAGGGTCGGCACAGGGTCCTAGCGTACTGTGGGCCCAAAATTGAATGGGTATGCCAAGGAGGTTGGGAATCTTCCTAGTGTGATTTTATTCATTATTCGTGGCCATTTGGGTAACAGGCCAAAGGACATGATCGGAGAATTTTTGGGCCAAATTAGTGTGCTATATCCTACGATTTCGGGGGTTGGCTTGGGGTTTGGGCATGCTCTAGGCCAAAAATTGATCAAGACATGCTAGGGAGGTTGGGAATCGTCCCAGTGTGGTCAGTTTCACCATTCGTGGCTATTTGGGAGGACAAATAGGGGAAACGATGTGAATAGGGCATTTTTGGGCTAAATCAGTGTGCATAACCCACAGTTCTAGGGGTGATCCTAGGGTTCGGGTGTGCTGTGGGTCAAAAATTGATCGAGCTATGCCAAAGAGGTTGGGGATAATCTCAGTGTGGTCTGTTTCAATATTCATGGCCATTTGGGTGGTTAAAAGAGTGAAACAGCGCGAACGGGGCATTTTCAAGCCAAATTGGTGTGCTATAGCCCACCGGTTCCACGGGTGGTCCAAGGGTTCGAGCGTGTTTTCTGCCCAAAATCGATCAGGGCATGACAGGGAGTCTAAGGATCATCCCAGTATGGTCCATTTTAATATTAGTAGCCATTTTAGTGGACAAACGGGCGAAATACCGCCAAAAGGGCATTGTCAAGCCAAATTGGTGTGATATAGACAATAGTTCCAGGGGTGGGTCTAAGGTTCGAGCATAGCAGGGATGGAAGTTAACTTTAATATGCCAGGGAGGTTGGGGATTACCCAGTTTGGTCCTTTTCAATATTCGTGGACATTTGGGTATACAAACGGGCAAAACGACACGAACCGAGATTTTTTAGGCCAAATCAGTGTGCTAAAGCCCATGTTTCTAGGGGTAGGCCCATTTTTCGGTCGTTTTGTGGGCCAAAACTTTATGGAGGCATGGAATAAAGGTTGGGGATTGTTCCTGTGTGGTCCAAAACATACCTTAGCTAGGTTGCCTCTCAAGAAGAGCTTAATTTAGTGTCACGACATGACCCAATCATGCTTTTTCCTCCACCTTGAGGATATAAATTTCAACCTCAAAATTACATCTATCTTTTTACCTTGCTCATAGGGTGGTGGTACAAAAATTAAGGAACCAAGTAATGGATGATACATAGTAAACCACTCGTCCTTAAAGTGAGGTGTGTTTTACATTGCTTAACTGGTGCAAAATAAAAAATATAGAATTCTTGTTCCACATCTTCACACTTTTCTACTTCTTTAAATGATTCCACAGACAAGACGTCATCTTAAAATAATGTAGAAAAGTACTTTGAATGAGACCCAACCAATCCTACTTCAAAATTTACACTATCTTCAACACCCTCACTTATATTCACCTTCTCGATTTCAATCTCAAGATAAAGATGACAATTGAGTGGCTACGATTCTTGTGTTTTCTTCACAAGTTGGCTAATATCCTCCTCATATTTTTCTTTGCTTAGCCACTGTAGACATGGTGGCAATGGTATCTCCTCAACCTATTCAACAATTTTAGTTTTTGAATACTAAGACTTCCTCAAATTATTCACAACTTCATCTATAACAAGTTGGGAATTCAACTCTGTATCTACCTCCATCTTATTATTCAATTGCTTTACAGTCTCCCGATAATACTTTATGTCTGCCAAGAACTGTACCTGAGATGCTAAAAGTTGTTTGACATCTCTTCCAAGTTGATAGTTTGAGGTGTGGCCTGCATGTTTCATTGTTGCTGTTGAAACTACTGTTGGTTGGTCCATGATTGAATTTGTGACTGATTCAGCGTTGTTTGATTGTAGTATTGTATATAATTGTGCCTTTCATCATAGCCCACAAATAATTCTGAATCAATACTAAAAACACACATAGATGCCGTATGACCACTTTGACCACAAGCCAAACACCATGATGTAGTCTGCTTCACAGATAAAATAGCATTCGTATCACATTGTAAATTTCCCATCCATGCCCTTCCATCAAAATCTGGACAATAAGCCGCTTGATGTGTTCCCCTACAGAAACAGTAAGAATCTTCATTACATGAAAACCATCTATCCCAGGCTGACATATCAAGAAGTGTGATAAAAAGAGAAATAAAAGAAAATAAAAAGAAACTAAACAAAAACTATTCACAACTCAATATAGAAAAACTAAAAATAAGATAGTTTCCCAATTACAATTCCCTAGAAATGGTGCCAAAAACTTGACAGCACCCAAGTGCACAAGCAAGTGTACGTGGTCTTATCAAGTAGTAAAGTGGCATCAAGAAAACCAAGGTATCGATCTCTCAGGGACTTGCATTCGCTGACTATATAATTCTAGTTTAAAAATTGAGAAAAAGTAAATAATACAGTTTTAAAATTGTAAATTAAAATAAAACTAAACTAATGTGGAAAAGTAAATGACCTGGGACAATCAAAGGATAGAAACCAGGGTTAAGGCTTCTGAACAATCATACTATGTTATTGAATTTCATTCGTTAACTTGGATATCTTGGTTGTTGATTCATAGGGTTAATTGCATGATTATGGTTTTCCGACCTCTAATATTTTACCTAATTTGGATATTACAACTACATCATTGAGCAGGGATGTAATACTCCAATTAATTTATTAAAGCTATCATCCTACGTTTAAATCAAGTAAGGCTCCAAAGTACATCCATGTCCTAAGTGCTAAGTTCAATTCTTTATTTTATAAAGGAATAAAAACACAAAATTTATTGCCATGTTATATATCCCTATTTCCTCTCCCGAGATCAAAAGGTTGACAATAAAGATATTCTAAGGGAAGATAATCCTTAAAATAATTCAAAAAGAAGAAACAAGCAACCATAATGATAATCAAATCAAAAAACTTAATTCAAAATGAAAGCATTCATGATCTTGGCCTTAACCCCGAATAGAAAGTTTAGCCTTGAATGGAAATATTCATAATCCAATCCCTTGGAGTGATGATACAAGCCATACAAAAAACTGAATTAAAGAATCATAAAACCTAAAAAGAAGTTGTGGTAGCCTCTAATGGTGTCCCAAGTGATCTAGGGTGTTCCAAGATTGTCAAAAACATGTTTGGGATTTTTATTTATAGCATATAAGTCGTAAACCCACTTGGATTAGGTTTCCACATCATTCTTTGCAGAATTATACCAATTTTGGTGGTCTCCACGTTGTGCTGACATGCCAATTCATAATTATCAAAAAATCTATCAAATTACAGCATCACATCGCGATTTCAACTCGTCGGAGTCCCCTTAAACCCATTATAATCTACACGCGCCATATATTCAATAATTTGGGCCTATTATGAATCCAGTGGTGTTTTGTACCATCCATTGACATATCCTACTAATCAAAAATGCCCTTTACATTTCAGGGGTCTAAATTATGTCCAGCTTGAGTCTTGTGCTTTCGTTGAGCCATTCCGAGACTTCTTGAGTTGTTTTCACTTGATTTGAAGCTTTTATATCCTTCATATATCATCATAATCCATTAACCAAGAATTCTATAACATTAAACACAAAAATTTATAGCTCAAAGAAACACAACATCCTCAACGATAAACTATAAACATGAGATAAGCATAGGCTAAATTGTCATTGAGCTTAAGCATATTGTTTTGACTCTTGTCTTGATCCAATTGACCCTTGAACATTATAGATAAGTTTTTTCACATATAAATACATAATAAAAACCTTATTACTAGTTAAAACACATTATAAACCAACACAATAGACTAGGAAATCACCTAGCTCAGGCTAGTTACACTAATTTTCTTGGTTGACTTCTAAATGATCAATTTGAATCAAAACTCATGTGAAACCACCATTAAATATTGTAAAAACATACTTGGACACATAAATTCTCCTTTATATCATTATCAACACATATATCATAACAATCATTCTCAAAATAAGGCTAAAATGGCTAGAATAGTAATGCTAGAATGCATAAATACACCAAACATCAGAGTGGGCCTGAGGTCCGGCGTACTGTGGTCCTAAAATCGAATGGGTATGATAGGGATTTTGAGTATTTTCTCAGTATGGTCCATTTTAATATTTGTGTCCATTTGGGTGGACTAATGGGTGAAATAGCACGTACAGGGTATTTTTGGGCCAAATCAGTTTTCTATAGACCACGGTTCCGTAGGTGGGCCCAAGGGCTGACGTACTGTGGGTCAAAAATTGATTGGGGCATGCCAATGAGGTTGGGGATCATCCCAGTATGGTTTGTTTTAATATTCATGGCCATATGGGTTGACAAACAAGTGAAATGGCATAGGCGAGGCATTTTCGAGACAAATTAGTGTACTATATCCCACTATTTTGGGGTGGACTTGGGGTCCAACGTGCTGTGGGACAAAATAGACTGGTGCATGACAGGGAGGTTGGGGATTATCCCAATATGGTCCGCTTTAGTATTTATGGATATTTG
>NW_025847587.1:0-23833 GCF_002878395.1 Capsicum annuum | reverse complement strand
TTGGGGATTATCCCAATATGGTCCGCTTTAGTATTTATGGATATTTGGGTGGACAAGCAGTTGAAATGGTGAGAATGGGGCATATTCAAGCCAAATCAGTGTGTTATAGCCCACGATTTTGGGGATGGTTTTGGGGTTTGGGTGTGTTGTGGTTTAAAAACTGATCGGGGCATTCCAGGGAGTTTATGGATCATCCCAGTAAGGTCCATTTCAATATTCATGACCATTTTTATGGATAAATGGGCAAAACAGCACTAGTGGAGCATTTTCAGGAAAAATCGATGTGCTATAGCCCATGGTTTTGGGGGTGAGCCCAGGGTCCAAGCGTGTTGTGGTCAAAATCGACAAAGGTATGCCAGGGATTTTGGAGATCATCCTAGTATGGGCACGAGGTCCGGGTGTACTGTGGACTGAATATCAACCAGGCATACTAGGGAGGTAAGAGGATCATCCAAGTATGGTTCGACTTAATATTCATGGCTATTTGGGAGGCCAAATAGGCTAAATAGTGTAAAAGAGGCTTTTTGGGGCCAAATTGATGTGCTATAGCACACGATTCAAATATGAGCGCGAGATTCGAACGTGCTGTGGGACAAAAATTGATTGAGACGTTCCATGGAGTTTGGGGGTCATCCCAGTGTGGTGTTATTTAATATTCGTGTCCATTAGGGTAGACAAATGGGTAAAACAGTATGAATGGGGCATTTTTAGGAAAAATTGATGTGCTATATCCCACGGTTTCATGGGTTGCCCTAAGATCCAAGCGTTCTGTGAGCCAAAAATTGACCAAGGCACTAGGGAGGTTGGGGACCATCCCAGCAATATTCATTACCATGGGTGGACAAACAGGCAAACAGGTGCAAACAGGGCATTTTTGGGCCAAATCAGTATGCTATACCCCACAGTTTTGGAGGTTGGCTCAAGGTTCGAGTGTGTTGTAGGTCAAAAATTGATCGGGGCATGATAGGGAGGTTTGGGATCTTCCCGGTGTTGTCTTTTTCAATATTTGTTTCCATTTGTGTAGACAAACGGGTGAAACAGCACGAATGGGGTATTTTCGAGCTAAGTCGATGTGTAATATCCCACGGATTCAGAGGTGGGATGGAATTTGACTATGCTGTAGGTCAAAATCAACTATCCCTGTGTGTTTTGTTTCAATATTCATGGTTATTTGGGTAGATAAACAGGCAAAATAACGCGAATGGGGCATTTATGAGCCAAATTGGTGTGCTATAGCACATGGTTTCGGGGTTGGGTCCGAGATCTAGGTATGCTATTAGCTGAAAATTGATCGGGGCTGCCAGAAAGATTGGAGATCTTCCCAGTGTGGTCCGTTTTAATATTCGTGACCATTTGTGTTGACAAACGGGAGAAACAACATGAATGGGGCACTTTAAAGAAAAATAAGTGTGCTATAGCCCACGGTTCTGGGGGTTGGCCTGGGGTTCGGGCATGTTATGGGATAAATATTGATCGGGGCATTCCAGGAAGGTTGGAAATCATCCCAAAATAGTTCGTTTCAAATTTTGTGGCCATTTGAGTAGCAACCAAGCAAAATAAAGCCAATTGGCCATTTTAAGGCCAATTGAGTGTGCTATCCCATGATTCTGGGGGTGGGCCCGGGTTCCGAGCGTGTCGTGGGTCAAAATCCAACCGGGGAATGATAGGAATGTTAGGGATTATCCCAATGTGTTTCGTTTTAATATTCATTTCTATTTGGAGGACAAACGAGCAAAATGGCGTAAATGGGGCATTTTGGGGCCAAATCGATATGCTATAGCCCACGGTTCAAGGGTTGGGACTCGGGTCCAGCATGTTATGGGTCAAAAACTAATTGAGGAATTCTAGGGTGGTTGGTGATCATTCCATTATGATCTATTTCAAGTTTTGTGGCCATTTGGGTGGACAAATGGGCAAAATGGCATGAACAGGGCATTTTCGAGCCAAATCAGAATGCTATAGCCTACGATTTTGGGAATGGGCCTGGGGTCCGGGCGTGCTACGGGAAAAAAACTAACGAGGCATTATAGTGAGGTTGATTATCATCCCAGTGTGGTATTTTTCACTATTCATGACCATTTGGGTGGACAAACAGGCGAAACGGCGTGAATGGGGCATTTTCAGGCTAAATTAGTGTGTAATAGCCCACAGTTCTGAGGGTAAGCTAGGGGTATAATCGTGTTGTGGGAAAACTTAACCAGGGTATGATAGGAAGTTTGGGTATTGTCCTAGTGTTGATATTTTTAATATTCGTGGTCATTTGGGTGGACAAACAAGCGAAACAGCGCAAATGAGGCATTTTTAGGCCAAATCAGTGTGACATAGCCCACGGTTTCGGGGGTGGGCTTAAGGTCCAAGCATGTTATGGGTCAAGAATTGACCAAGGTGTGTTTGGGAGATTGGGATTATACCAATGTGGTCTGTTTAAATATTTGTTGCCATTAAGAGGGACAAACGGGCAAAATAGAGTGAACAAGGAATTTTCTAGCCACATTGGTTTGCTATAGCCCATGGTTACAGTGGTGGACCAGGGGTCTGGTTATTATCAGGGTATAAATTGATCGGGGCATGTTAGGGTAGATAAACGGGACAAATGTTACAAACAGGGCATTTTTTTGGCCAAATCAGTCTTCTAAAGCACTCATATCTGAGTGTGGACTCGGGGTCCGAGTATGCTGTGTGCCAAAAATCAACCGGAGCATAATAGGGAGGTTGGAGTTCATAACTGTGGCTTGTATCAATATTAGTGGCCATTTGGGTAGACAAACGGATGAAACAGTACAAATAGGGCATTTTCAGGCAAAATCGTTTTGCTGTACCTCACAGTTCTGGGAGTGGGCCTGAGGTTTGGGCGTGTTATGGGTCAAAAATAGACTGAGGTATGCCAAGGAGGTTGGAGATCATCCTAGTGTGATCTATTTTAATATTCATTGGAATTTGGTGGGCAAACAAGCAAAACGTGAGAATGGGGCATTTTTGGCCAAATAGGTATGTCATAGTCCATGTTCCAGGGGTGGGATCGGGGTCCTGGCATGCTGTGGGACGAAAATCAACTGGGGTATTCTAGGGAGATTGGTAATCATCTGAGTGTGGTCCATTTCAATATTCGTGACCATTTGGGTAGACAAACGGGCGAAATAACGCAAATGGGGCATTTTTGGGCCAAATTGGTGGGCCTGGGGTCCAGTTGTGTTGTATGTCAAAAATTTATTGGTCATGCCAAGGGGTTAAGGACCATCCCGGTATGATCCATTTCAATGTTCATGGCCATTTGGGTGGACAAATAGGCAAAATAACACGATTAGAGCATTTTTTAGCCAAATTGGTATGCTATAGCCCACGATTTTGGGGGTGGGCCTAGGGCCGAGCGTGATGTGGCCAATAATCAATCGGGGCATGCTAGGGAGATTGGGGATTATCCTAATATAGTTCTTTTCAATATTCATGGCCATTTGCATGGACATATGTTCAAAATTGGTGTCCTATAGACCACAATTCTAGGGGTGGGCTCGGGGTTCGGGCATGCTATAGGACAAAAATTGAACGGAGCATGCCTGATAGGTTGGGGATCATCCTAAGGTGGTCTGTTTCAATATTCTTTGCTCTTTGGGTGGACAAGCAGGCGAAACGGCATGAACGGTTCATTTTCAGGCCAAATTAGTGTGCTATAGTCTACGATTCTGGGGGTGGGCTTAGGGTTCGACCGTGCTGTGGGCCAAAAATCGACCGGTGTGTTCTAGGAAAGTTGGGGATCATCCCGGTGTGGTTTTTTTCAATATTTGTTGCCATTTATATGGACAAATAGGTGAAACGGCATGAACGGCACATTTTCTAGCCAAATCAGTGCTCTATTGCCTATGGTTCTAGGGGTGGCCCCGGGGACTGAACGTGTTGTGGGGCGAAAATTGACTTGAACATACCAGGGGGTTTAAAGAGTATCCCTGTGTGGTCTATTTTAATATTTGTGTCCATTTGGGTGGACAAATGAGCAAAACGGTGCAAGTAGGTCATTTTGCAGCCAAATCGATGTGTATATCCCAAGGTTCCGATGGTGGTCCCGAGTTCCAAGCTTGTTGTAGGCCAATAATCTATCGTGGCATGCCATGGAGTTTGGGTATCATTCCAGTGTGGTCTTTTTTAATATTCATGGTCATTTGGGTGGGCAAATAGGTGTAACGGGGCAAATGGGGCATTTTCGAGCCAAATTGGTGTGCTATAGCCCACGGTTTTGGGGTGGGTCCGGGATCCGAATGTGCTGTGGGCTGAAAATTGACTAAGGCATGCCATGAAGGTTGGGTATCATCTCAGGGTGGCCTGTTTTAATATTCGTGGCTATTTGGGTGGACAAATGGGCGAAACAACTCGATCGGGGCATTTCTAGGCTAAATCCGTGTACTATAGCCCACAGTTCCGATGGTGGGCTCGGGTTCCGAGCATTTTGTGGGATAAAAATCAACCAAAATATGTCATAGAGTTTGGGTATCATCCCAGTATGGTCCATTTCAATATTCATGGCCATTTGAGTTGGCAATCGAGCAAAACGGCACAAATGGGGCATTTTAAGGAAAAATCGATATGCTATAGCCCACGGTCTATAGGTGAGACCTAGGTATGAGTGTGTTGTGGGCCAAAAATTAGCTGGGGTATGCCAGTAAGGTTGAGTTTCATCCCATTGTGGTCCTTTTCAATATTCCTGTCCATTTGGGTGTACAAACGGGGAAACAATACGAATGGTGCATTTTCGAGCCCAATCGATGTGCTATAGCCCACGGTTCTAGGGGTGGTCCCAGGGTTCGGGCGCGTTGTAGATGAAAAATTGACCGAGGCATTTTAGGGAAGTTGGGGATTATCCTAGGGTGGTTTGTTTCAATATTCGTGGCCATTTGGGTGGACAAATTGGTGAAACAGCATGATGGGACATTTTCGGGCCAAATTGATGTACTATTGCCTATGGTTCCGAGAGTGGGCCTAGGGTTCGAGCGTGATGCGGGTCAAAAATTGACTAAAATGTTCCAGGGAGGTTAAGGATCATCCCTTTGTGGTTTCTTTTAATATTCATGTCCATTTGGGTGGACAAAAGGGCAAAATAGTACGAGCGAGTTATTTTTAGCCAAATTGGTGTGCTATATCCCACGGTTTTGATGGTGGTCCCGAGGTCTAGCCGTGTTGTGGATTAAAAATTGATAGAGGTGTATTAAGGAGTTTGGATATCATCCTAGTGTGGTTTGTTTCAATATATATGGTCATTTGGATGGACAAACACTTAAAGCGGTATAAATGAGGCATTTTTGGGTCAAATCGGTGTGTTATAGCTCACAGTTCTAGGGGTGGGTCCAGGGTTCGAGCATGTTGTGGGATAAAAATTGACTAAGGTATGACGGGAAGGTTGGAGATCATCCCAGGGTAGTCTTTTTTAATATCCGTGGCTGTTTGGGTGGACAAACGGGCAAAATAACTCGAGTGAGCATTTTAGGGCCAAATCAATGTGCTACAGACCACGATTCCGAGGCTAAAAATCGTCTGAGGCATTCTAGGGAGGTTTAGTATCATCCTAGTGTGGTCCGATTCAATATTCAATGCCATTTGGGTGGAAAATCGGCAAAACGACGCAAACGGTGCATTTTTTAGCCCAATCGATGTTCTATAGCCTACGAATCCAGTGATGGGCCCAGGGTCTGGCCTTACTGTGGGTCAAAAATTGACCAGGACATGATAGGTAGGTTGGTGATCATCCCAAGGTGGTTTATTTCAATATTCGTGGCTATTTTATTGGAAAAAGGGGAGAAACGACGCAAACAGAGAATTTTTTGTCCAAATCGGTGTGCTATAGCCTAAGGTTTTGGCGGTAGGCCTGGGGTTTGGGTGTGATGTGGGCTGAAAATCGACCAAGGCATGATAGGGAGGTTAGATATCATCCCAGTGTTGTCCTTTTTAATATCCTTGGTTATTTGGGTGACAAAAGGGTGAAACGATGAGAACAGGGCATTTTCGGGCCAAATAGGTGTGTTATATCCCACGGTTCTAGGGGTAGACATAGGGTCCGGGAATGCTATAGGCAGAAACTCAACTAGGGAATGAAAGAGAGTTTGGGGATCGTACCAATATGGTTCGTCTCAATATTCGTGGCAATTTAGGTGGATAAACGGGCAAAACAGCCTGAACAAGGCATTTTCGAGATAAATCAGTGTGCTATAGCCCATGGTTTTGGGGGTGGACCCGAGGTCTGGGCGTGCTGTGAGTGAAAAATCGATTGATATATGTCAGGGAGGTTGGGGATCATCCCAGGGTTGTCTGTTTCAATATTCGTGGCCATTTGGATGGAAAAACATGCAAAACGGTGCGAGTAGGGCATTTTTATGCCAAATGTATGTTCTATAGCCAATGGTTCTGGAGGTGGGCTCGGGTTCCAAGCATGTTGAAGGTCAAAAATGGATTGGGTCATTCCCTGGAGGTGGGTTATCATCCCAGTATGGAACTTTCAATATTTGTGGCCATTTGGATGGACAAATAGAAAAAAAATGCGAATAGGGCTTTTTCAAGCCAAATCGGTGTGCTTTTATAAGGGGTTCGGTCATGTTGTGGGTCAAAAATCAATTGAAACATTTCATGGAGGTAGGGGATCATCCCAGTATGGTTTATTTCAATATTTGTGGCTATTTAGATGGACAAACGAGTGAAATGGCATGAATGGGGCATTTTTGGGCCAAATAGGTGTGCTATGGCCCATGTTTCTAGAATTAGATCAGGGTTCCGAGCATTTTGTGTCCCAAAAAGAGATCGGGGCATGATAAATAGGTTGGAGATTATCCCAGTGGGGTTCATTTCAATATTTGTGTCTATTTGGACTGACATATAGGCAAAACGGCACGAATAGGGCATTTTTGGGCCAAATCATTTTGCTGTAGCCTACGGTTCCAGGGGTGGGCTCAAGGTCTGGGAATTTTATGGGTCAAAAATAGACTGAGGCATGCCAGGGATGTTAGGGATCATCCCAGTGTGTTCCGTTTCAATATTCGTTGCCATTGGGTGGACAAACGAGCAAAATAGCATGAACGGGGCATATTCAAGCTAAATCAGTGTGCTATAGCCTGCGGTTCCAGGGGGTGGGCTAGGGATCCTGATATCTTGAGGGCCAAAAAGTGACTGGGGCATGCCAGGGAGGTTGGTTATTGTTCCAATGTGGTTAGTTTCAATATTCGTGGCCATTTTTGTGGACAAACAGGCGAAATGGCGTGAATAGGGTATTTTCAGGAAAACTTGGTGTGCTATAGACCACTGTTACGAGGGTGGGCCTAGGGTTCAGGCATACTACGGGCAAAAAATAGATTGGGGTATGCCAGGGGTGTTGGGGATTATTCCAGTGTGGTCCATTTCAACATTCATGGCCATTTGGGTGGACAAATAGGAGAAATGGCACAAATGGGGCATTTTTGGGACAAATTGGTGTGCTTAGCCCACTATTACGAGGGTGGACCCAGGGCCTAGATGTGCTGTTGGCCAAAAATCAGCATACCACAGAGGTTGGGTATCGTCCCAATAAGGTCCATCTGAATATTCATGGCAATTTGGGTGGATAAACGGGCAAAACAACATGAACAGAGCATTTTTTAGCTAAATCGGCGTGCTATAGCCCACGGTTTTGGGCGTGAGCTCGGGGTCCGAGCGTATTGTGGGATAAAAACTGATCTAGATTGCTAGAGAGGTTGACGATCATCCCATTGTGGTTTGTTTAAATATTCATGGCCATTTGGGTGGACAAACGAGCGAAATGGCGCAAAAGGGGAATTTTCGAGCCAAAACGATTTATTATAGTCTATGGTTTCATGGGTGGGCCTAGAGTCCGAGCGTTATTTGGGAAAAAAGTCACCGGTACATGCCTGGGAGGTTAAGGATCAACCTAGTGTGGTTTTTTTCAATTTGTGGCCATTTTGATCGACAAATGGGAGAAAAGGCTTGAACGCGACATTTTCGGGCCAAATCAGTGTGCTATAGTCCACGATTTTGGGGGAGGGCCCAGGGTCCAGGTGTGTTATGATCCAAAAATTGAATAGGCATGCCATAGAGGTTTTAGATCATCCCAGTGTGGTATGTTTCAATATTCATGATAATTTGGATGGACAAACAGGCGAAACAGCGCAAACGAGGCATTTTTGGGCCAAATTAGTGTGCTATAGCCCTGGATTTTGGGTGGCTAGGGTTTGGGTGTTTTGTGGACCGAAAATCAATCGAGGTGTGTTAGGGAGGTTGGGGAACATCCCAGTATTGTCTGTTTAAATATTTGTGGCCATTTGGGTAAACAAACTAGCGAAATAGTGTAAATGAGTAATTTTTAGATCAAATCGGTGTGCAATAGCCTACAGTTATGGGGGTGTACTTGAGTTCCGGGCATGCTGTAGGTCAAAAATTGATTAAGGCATGCTAAGGAGATTGGAGATCATCTCAGTGTGGTTTATTTTAATATTCGTGGCCATTTGGGTGGACAAATAGGCAATATGGCGTGAATAGGGCATTTTTGGGCCAAATAGATGTGCTATAGCCCACGATTCGCGGGGTAGGCCTAGGGTTCAGGCGTGTTTTGGGCTAAAAATCAACAAAATTATGATAGGTAGGTTGGGGATTATCGCAGTATGGTCCATTTCAATATTAGTGGTCTTCTACGTGAAAAAATGAGCGAAAAGGCGTGAAAAGGGCATTTTGGAGCCACTTTGGTGTGCTATAGCCCACGATTTGGGATCATCCCAGTATGTTCCATTTCAATATTTGTGGCCATTTGGGTGGAAAAATGGGAAAAATGACATGAACGGGACATTTTTGGGCCAAATCCATGTGCTATAGCCTACAATTACGGGGATAGGCCTGGATTTCAAGCGTGTTGTAGGCAAAAAACTTACTGGGGCATGCCAAGGAGGTTGTGGATCATCCTAGTATGGTTTATTTCACTATTCATGACCATTTGGGTGGACAAACAGGTGAAATGACACAAATGGGGCATTTTTAGGCCAAATTGGTGTGCTATAACCTACAGTTCTAAGGGTAGGCTAGGGTTACAGACGTGTTGTGGGCCAAAATTCTACCAGAGCATGACATGGTTCTTGGGGATCATCCTAGTGTGGTTCGTTTCAATATTCGTCGCCATTTGGATGGACAAACGGGTGAAACAGCATGAATGGGGCATTTTTCAATAAAATTGGTATGTTATAGCCAATGATTCTTGGGGTAAGCCCGGGGCCCGTGCATGCTGTGGGCCAAAAATTAACTAAGGTATGATAGGGAGGTTGGGCACCATCTTAAGTGTCGTATGTTTCAATATTCATGGCCATTTTGGTGGATAAACGGGCGAAACAGCGCGAACAAGGTATTTTCGGGCCAAATCGGTGTGCTATAGCCCACTGTTATAGGGGTGAGCCCGGGTTCCGGGCGTGCTGTGGGTTGAAAATTAACCAAGGTAATCCAGGGAAATTGGGGATCATTCCAGTGTGGCCCTTTTCCATATTCATGGTCATTTGGGTAGAAAATAGGTGAAACAGTTCGAACGAGATATTTTTGGCTCAAATCGGTGTGCTATAGCCCACAGTTTTGGATGTAGGACCGTGGTTCGGGCATGTTGTGGGCTTAAAATCAATTGGGGAGTGCCATAGAGGTTGGGGATCATCCCAAGTGTGGTCAATTTCAATTTTTGAGGCCATTTGGGTGGACAAACAAGCAAAACAGTTCGAGCGAGGCATTTTGGGGCCAAATCGATGTGCTATAGCCCACGATTCCAGGGGTGAGCTCGGGTTTCGGGCTTTATTTAGGTTCAAAATTGACCAAGGCATGCTAGTGAGGTTGGTGATTATCCCATTGTGGTTCGTTACAATATTTGTGGCTATTTGGGTGGACAAACGGGTAAAACAGCGTGAATGGGGCATTTTCTGGCCAAATTGGTGTGCTATAGCCCATGATTCTAAAGGTGTTCCCGAGTTCTAAGTGTGTTGTGGGCTGAATATCTAATAGGTCATACAAGAGAAGTTGGGGATCATCCCAGTATGGTCCATTTTAATATTTGAGGCTATGTGGGTGGACAAACGAGCAAAATGGCATAAACGGGGCATTTTTGGGACATCGGTGTGCTATAGCCCACGATTCCGGGGGTTGGCCCGAGGTCTGGGTGTAGTGGGGGGTGAAAATCAAACAAGGAATGCCAAGAAAGTTGGGGATCATCCCAGTGCAATCCTTTACAAAATTTGTGGCCATTTGGGTAGACAAACGGGTGAAATAGCGCGAATTGGACATTTTCATGCCAAATGGGTGTGTTATAGCCCACAATTCTAGTGGTGGGCTTAGGGTATGAGCATTCTTTGTGCTAAAAATTGACCATGGAATGCAAGAGAGGTTGGGTATCATCCTAGTATGGTCCGTTTTAATATTCGATACTATTTGGGTGGACAAAAGGGCAAAACGACATGAATGGGGCATTTTTGGGACAAATCGGTGTGCTATAATCTACAGTTCTGGGTTTAGGTACAGGGTCCAGCATGCTATGGATCGAAAATTGACCGGGGCGTGCTAGGGGGTTGAGGATCGTCCCAGTTTGATACAATAAAAACAACGAAAGGCACAAAACACACTCCAAAATAGTCCATAAATCACTAAGATCCTTGGACCGATTGAAAACCTCTCTCGGATTCACAAATACAACAAGAATACAAGATGAACAAGGTGTATTTCACACCAAGACAGAAACAATACATGAAAAACAAGATGAACAAAAAGGCACGAGATCCGAATTTAACAATAACCACAAAAACACAAGATTACAACACAAACACTAAACACAATTACAAAAAGGCAAAGGGATAGATAGATAGACCAATGGTTGGCATAATCTTAAGAACCCAAGAGCCTATTCCACTTTTGGACCCTTCATACTACACACCAAAAAAACCTATATCTTACGTTGGTACAAGAGTGACCTCGATCTCCCAAGCATCCAGTGTTTATATGATTGAATCCAACACGAGTGGTTCCACACTCAAGTTGATTTCCCTAGTTAAAATTTCGGCCAAGGAGGGCCATTCCCTCAAGAGAGTTTTTTTCTAAGTGTTACACTTTCATATTCATCGAAATCTAATTACTAAGAGTCTACATTATTCTACTTATAGTAGGTTACAAAATAAAGTGTGAAATCTCCAAAATGGCCCTTTAGTCAAATGTTTCAATAAGTGCCCTTGGAGTGCTATGTATGGACGGTTTTGGTGTCTATTTAGGTTCTTCTTTGCTCTTCATTTTCACACACCAAGTCTCAAGTCTAACATACGCCATCATAAGTCCACCTACGTGATCATACTCGTATCATCCTACCCTTCTTGAAAATAATTCGACCTCAAATCTGTATCTTGCAAAATCAAGAGAAAACAAACAAGAACATATCCTCATGACATGAGTGGTTAGGGTTAGCAAAGAATTTACACATCAACATGCCATGCCGAGGCAAAACAAACTTAAAGTATAGCCATGGGTTCTTTGTTTTAATCATAAAAAGATTAGTACAAATACTACAAAGGAGGAAGCTCGGGCAAGCATCAAGACAAAAGGAAAATAGGTCGAGCGTAATCCATCCCTAACCTAAGATGGTACAGGGATTAAACGGGATAAGTAGCCATGACCTATGGGGGGGGGCCTCATGGTCCGGGCATGTTGTAGGTCAAAAATTGATCGAGGTGTGCCAAGGAGGTTAGGGATCATCCTAGTATGGTCTGTTTCAATATTCGTGGCCATTTGGGCTAACAAATAGGGGCAACAATGCGAACAAGAAATATTTGGGTAAAATCGGTGTGCTATAGTCCATGGTTTTGGGGTTTGGGGTTGGCCTAGGGTCCAAACATGCTGTGTGCTAAAAATCTACTAGGCATGCCAAGAAGGTTGGGGATCATCTTGGTGTGGTATACTTTAATATTTGTGGCCATTTGGGTGACAAATGGGTGAAACAATGCAAACTGGGTATTTTTTAGCCAAATCGGTATGTTATAGCCTACGATTTTGAGGGTGGGCTTGGGGTTCAGGCGTGTTGTGGGTAAAAAATCAACCTGAGCGTGCCAGGGAGGTTAGAGATATTCATAGTATGGTCGTTTATAATACTTGTTGCCATTTAGTTGGACAATTTGGAAAATAGCACAAATAGGGCATTTTAAGGCCAAATCGGTATGCTATAGCCCACGGTTCTAAGGGTGGGCTCGAGTTCTGGCATGTTGTGGGCTAAAATCGACCGAAGAATGTCAGGGAGGTTGAAAATCATCCCAGTATGGTTCATTTTAATATTCTTGGCCATTTGGTTGGACAAATGAGAGAAACAGTGCGAAAAGGATATTTTCGAGCCAAATCGATGTGTTATATCCTAAGGTTCTGGTGGGCCAAAGGTGCACGTAAGATTAACTCGGGCATGCCAAAGAGGTTAAGGATCGACCCACTGTGGTCCGTTTTAATATTCGTGGCCATTTGGGTGGACAAATGGATGAAAAATGCAAACGAGCATTTTCAGGCCAAATCAGTGTGTTATAGCCCACGATTCTGAGGGTTGGCCAAGGGTCCGGATATGCTATGGGCAAAAAATTGATCGAGGTATGACAGGGAGGTTGGAAATCATCGCAGTATGGTCCTTCTTAATATTCGTGGACATTTGGGTGGACAAATGGATGAAACAATGCGAACAGGGAATTTTTGGGCTAAATCGGTGTGGTATAGACCACAGTTTTGGGGGTGGGCTCAGTTTCTGGGCGTGCTGTAGGCTGAAAATTGATTGGTGCATGCCAGGGAGGTTGGGTATCATCCTAGTATGGTCAATTTCAATATTCGTAGCCATTTGGGTGGACAGATTAACGAAATAGGAAGAACGAGGCATTTTCAGTCCAAATCGATGTACTACAGCCCACGATTTCTGTGATATGCCTAGGGTTCAGGCATCCTGTGCGCCAAAAAAATACCTGGGTGTATCGAGAAATTTGGGAATCATCCTAGTATGGTCCGTTTCAATATTCGTGGCCATTTCGGTAAATAAACGGACAAAACAACGGGAATAAGGCATTGTCAGGCCAAATTAGTTTTCTATATAGCCCACGGTTTTGGTGGTAAGCATGGGGTTCGGCCGTTCTGTGGGATGAAAATCAATTGAGGCATGCTCGAGAAGATGGGGATCATCTCAGTATGGTTCGCTTTAATATTTGTGGCTATTTCGGTGG
The DNA here is from genome assembly GCF_002878395.1 of Capsicum annuum. NCBI lineage: Eukaryota > Viridiplantae > Streptophyta > Magnoliopsida > Solanales > Solanaceae > Capsicum > Capsicum annuum. The sequence continues at coordinate 10,619 of NW_025847587.1, read as the reverse complement.
ACAATTAGGCAAAACAGTACATATAGGGCATTTTCAGGCCAAAACGGTGTGCTATATCCCACGGTTTCAGTGGTTGGCTTGGGGTTTGGGATTGCTGTGGAACAAAAAATGACCACGACATGCCAGGTAGGTTGGGGATCATCCCAGTGGTCTGTTTCAATATTCGTGGCCATTTGGATGGACAAACGGGCAAAACGATGCAAACAGGGCATTTTCGGGCAAAATTGGTGAGCTATAGCCCGTAGTTCTGGGGTAGGCTCAGGGTTTGGGTGTACTATTGGCTGAAAATCAACCAAGGTATTCCAGGGAGGTCGGGAATCATCCAAGTATGGTCCTCAATATTTATGGACATTTGGGTGGACAAATGGATGAAATAATGCGAACAGGAAATTTTTTAGCCAAATCGATGTGCTATAGACTACCATTTTGGGGGTGGGCTCGGGGTTTGGGCGTGATGTAGGATAAAAATCGATCGGCACATATCAGGGAGATTGGAAATCATCACACTTTGGTCAATTTCAATATTGGTGGCCATTTAGGAGGACAAATGGATGAAATGGCAAGAACGAGGCATTTTTAAGCTAAATCGGTGTGCTATAGCCCGAGGTTTTGGTGATGAGGCCTAGGGTTGAGGCGTGCTGTGAGGAAAAAAAGACTTGGGTGTGATGGGGAGGAATCATCCTAGTATGGCCCGTTTCAATATTAGTGGCCATTTGGGTGGATAAATGTGAGAAATGGTGAGAACAAGCATTTTTAGGCCAAATTGGTGTTCTATATAGCCCATGGTTCTGGGGTGAGCTCGAGGTCCGAGCGTGCTGTAGGTTGAAAAAAGACTTGGTCATACCAGGGAAGTTGGGGATAACCCAGTATGGTTTGTTTCAATATTCGTGGCCATTTCAGTGCATAAACGGGTGAAACAGCACGAACGAGGCATTTTTGTGCCAAATTAGATGCTATAACCCTCGATTATGGGGGTGGCACAGGGTTCGGGCGTGCTGTGAGTCGAAAATCTATCGGGGCATACCAGGGAGGTTGGGGATTGTCCCAGTATAATCTGTTTCAATATTCGTGGCCATTTGGGTGAACAAACAGGTGAAATGACGCAAATGGGGCATTTTCGGGCCAAATTGGTGTTCTATATAGCCACGATTCTAGGGTAAGCTTGGGGTCCGACCGTGCTGTAGAACAGGTGAAACCAACCGGGGCATGACCGAAAATGATATTGAGGCCCTATTTATAGACAATACATTCCAATCCTTTTCTTACTAGGACAATACATTAGAGGGCAGACCAGTGTATTTGGCAAAAAATTAACCGACAGCGCCCCGACAAGCTGTGGAGCGATTCTGGATGGCCCGGTGGGGTTGGTAGGGTGGTCACTTTGGTGGTGAAACAGGCGGAATGATGTAAGAGGGCTATTTTATGAGGCAATTTAGTGGATGTTATCCCTCGGTTCTCGAGGTTGGCTCAGCACTTGGTAGCGTATTGGGGCAAAAATTAACCTGCGGAACCCCGACGGCCTGTAGAGTAGCTCTGGGTAGTCCAAAAAGGTCTATCCAACTTGCAAAGTTGGTCTTGTAAAGGAAAAAACTCCTCAATAAGAAATTTATCAGGCATCTGACTTTTATTCCTGGTATTCTTTTTCGATTCCTAGGCATTTCTAATGAAATAATGATGGCAATATTTAGGAATATGAATTTAAATCAATACTGGCCTGTTTAAATATTAAACTTTGTGAAGGCTTTTGAGTTGTGGGCAATTTGGTTAGTCAGCTTAAACTATGTTGTATGAGGCGAGGTGTTGGCCAATTAAGAAATATTATGTTAATAAGATGAGAGTAGAAATATAAGGATGTTAGGGTGGATATATGGGCATACTAGGAGAGATAAGACTAAGCATGAAGACATTTTTGATAAGGTGATAATGGCCTCTGTGATGGACACGATAGAAGTGAGGTTGAGATGGTTAGGGTATGTGAAGTGGAGATGTATAGATGCTCCAATAATGAGGTGTCAGAGGTTGGTACTAGTGGATCTAAGGAGAGGTAAAGATAGGTCATAGAAGTATTGAGGGGAGCTGATCAACTGGACATAACAAATATTCAACTTACCAAGCACATGGCCTTAGATGTGAAGATATGGAGATTGTGGATTACAAGTGGAGTGGTCTCTTTCTTTCCTGCAGGTTAGACTTGGTGGTAGTTTGTTTGGTGCACTATATCTATTTCTACTTCCATACCAGTAGTATCAGCAGAATTCTTGTAGTTCTTTGTCTCTCATTTTCTTTTGCTACCTTTTGTTTTTTTCTTCGATTATTGCATTATTGTACAATTGGTACTATTTCTTTTATACATCAAGGGACAATCTTTACAATGTGGCTACAACTACACTATAAGCTTCTTACAATATATAGACTGAGAAGTTGGGGTATTGATGTTGTTGGCCTATATTGTGTTCTTTGAATCCAGAAATCACTTGTTTACTAGTTGTGAGTTCACTAAGGCTCTATAAGAGAGACTGTTGCAAGTAGAGGTTAAGAATATTATCTAGAGGTGTGGCTTATCTTTGTAATGTTAGGGATACTAAGGGGATCACCACTATAGTGCAGCAATTCATGTTTTAAAAAGCTTTTGTTTTCCTCAAAATGCGTCTTTGGCACTTGCCATCTATTTTTATTCTTCAAATCTTTGACAACATGAAAAACTCAAAAATCTACCCTTCCTTTCTATTTATTCAAGGGATGGAAGGGCAGAGGCCTTCGGTGTCCCTTCCATTCAAGAATTGAGGTCTCATAATCCCTAGCGAATTTGCTTTTCTTTTGTATCTTCTTCGTTCATGATTCGATATTCTGGTGTCCTATACATAGAGGAACCACAAGCGAAGTTTATTGAAATAATGTACTTGTACTATTACTATTTAATATAAAGAATATAAAGAATAGAAGAATAGGATGGATTGGATAAATATACATAACCCCTTCTCTCTCTATATATATATATAAATCATTTCTTGACATAATTGGAAGTTAACTTGCCATAACTATGTATTCTTCACTGGTGATTAAATGAAATGTTAGTTACCAAAATAAAGTATATTTGTTCTTGGATAACTAAGAAAAAATATTTTTGTGTAATAACCTATAAAAGTGAATGACTTTGGATATAACAAAAAATAGAAAAGTAACTTTTGTATGATAAACACGAAAATAAATGATCACCGATGAAATTTACTCAGTAATTGCAGCATTAATAGTTTAAAAAGGGCATCCCAATACATGAAATATCTCGTTATGTGCAGGATCTAGGGAAGGGCCTGACCACAAAGATTTATTATATGCAACCTTATCCCACATTTATGCCAGGCTTGAACCTGTGACCTCTCGATCATGAGACACAACTTTACCAGTTACTTCAAGACTCCCATTCGTGCAATATTAATAGTTTGATCGTCCATACAGGAACATCATACACAACCCTTAATCCAACAATATTGGCAGGCACTTCAGCCCAATTAGTCACGAATCAATTTTGGAGCCAAAAATTCTTATATAAATATGATAGGAATAACAACATTTGTAGCTTGAAAAAGGAAATTAGAAATTAATTATTATTTAGAGGTACCTAATCTTCGAGAGATCAAACTTTCTGTGTAAACAAAACCATCCATTATGGTATTTTCTGATTTCTTTTTTCAAGCAACAAACATTGTTATTCCTATCATATCTATATAAGAATTTTTGGCTCCAAAATTTAGTAGTGACTAATTGGGCTCAAGTGCTTGCCAACATTGTTGTATTATGGGTTGTGTATGATGTTCCAAGAAGGACCATCAAACTATTAATACTGTCGAATGGGAGTCTTGGAGTAACAGTTATTGTAAGGTAAGAATACTTACAATAGAATTTTGTGGTCAGATATTTCCTCGGACCATGGATTCAAGCCCTGGGTATACCCGATAGACACGCCGTCATGACCTAGTATAATACCTACCAAGGTTTATGACTTGGCTAATAAACAATTTTGGGGGGAAATTGTGGTTGTTGGCATGAAAATTAAGATGCATTATCATTAAGGGAAAAGACATCATTTCCACCCCATACTATACAAGAAAAGTCGAATCCACACCTAAACTATATAAGTGACCTATTACACACCTTAACTATATAAAAGTGATATTATTACCTCCCCGCGACCCCCATTCTAAGGTACGTATGGTACACTTATTTTAGGCGTGTCCAGCCAATTAAATAACAAAAGTAAACGGCTAAAACTATTAAGGGAAAAGGCATCGTTTCCACCCCAAACAATAGTAGAAAAGTCGAATCCACACCTAAACTATATAAGTGCCCTATTACACACCACAACTATAAAAAAGTGATACTTTTTACTCCCTAGATCTAACGTGAAAAATACATAATTATTTAAATAAAGATTAGCGCATTTAAATTAAAAATTAATGCAAAAAAAATTAAAAAAAGAAAAACACTCCTCCCCCAACCCTCAGCATCTCCCCACCCCCACCCCCAAACAATCATATTCTTCATAACCCCCACCCCCAAACTATCATCTTCTTCATCACCCCCACCCCGAAACTCCAACCCCAACCCCAAACCATCTTCTTCTTCATCAACCCCACCCCAACCAACACAGTTTCTTCATCACCCTACCTCCAAATTCCAACCCATCCCCAAATAACATAATTCATCCTCCACCTTCATCGAATCAATTTCAATTTCATAATGAACAAAATCAAATTGTATTTGATGTTTAAACGGGCAAAACTGAATTTTATAAAAAAAAAAATAAAAAAAAATGTAGCAAGGATGTTTCCGGTGAATTCTCATCGGAAAAGTCGGATTCATTTCTCCTCTCTGTCTGTAAATTATTAATCCATCCAAAAATGTAGCTTGCTACCATATTAGTTTTTTTTTTACATTACAGCTGAAAAAAATAGAAAAAGTATGAAAATGTGTTGGTCATTACCATTTAAAACACAGAGGCCAACAGTCGAGTGACCATTTTTTGAAACAATAATGGCCATTATAGTTGAGAATTTTTTTTTTTTTAAGAAAAGACAATGGGTTACGGATGAAGAACAATGTTAGAAGAAAATAATTGTTATGATAATTTTGTTGGTGGGATAAAGTTTATGGTGGTGAATATGGTGTAATTGAGGTAATGGAGATTTTGAACATTGACAACAATGGAGGTTTTAGACATTGAAGAAGAAGGGAAAAAAATTAAATTAAAAATAAAAAGAAAAAATTATGAAAATAATAAATTTATTATTTTTTTGAATTATGCTGACGTGGTGATGATGTGGCAGCACGTGTAAAACACCAGACAAGTGGTGTAATACCTAACAGGGTGTAGAAAGTATCACTTTTTTATAGTTAAGGTGTGTAATAGGTCACTTATATAGTTTAGGTGTGTATTCGACTTTTCGACTATAGTTTAGGGTGGAAACGATGCCTTTTTCCTTATTTTTTTGGATTATGCTGACGTGGCAGCGCGTGTAAAACTCCACACCACATGCAAGTGGTGTAATGTCTGACATGGTGTAAAAAGTATCACTTGTTTATAGTTAAGGTGTATAATAGGTCACTTATATAGTTTAGGTATGGATTAGACTTTTCGACTATAGTTTGGGGTGGAAACGCTATTTTTTCCCTTATCATTAATTTATTTACAAATTTTGAAACACACTTGAAGAGAAGAAGAGACTTCGCGGGTAGCCTACCGACGATATCCGTAACTATTTCTTCGTGACTTCCCATTTGTAGCTAGAACAAATATATATGTGTGTGTGTGTGTGTGCTAGTTGAGGAATGTGTCAATTTTTAAATTTTGTACTGGACCGCCTAGTCGAGCTTCATGTACAAGGTGAATGGGAAGATGTTCCATCACATTGAAGAATGCTAGCAAAAAAATATTCTCAAGCTTGTTGGTGATAATAACAATATTACTTTCCATTCGCGCCAAATTTTTTTCTTTTAATGTGGTGGCACATAAGTCTTTGGAGAACAAACTGATCTCTGCTATTTGTTTCCATATGTTTTCAGATAAACCAATAAAAGCAATTGGAAGTAATTATTCCATGAAAACATGACAATCATGGATTTTCATACCACGCAAGATTCCTTGTTCCATATCAACCCTCTTTCCCAAATTTGAGGCATATCTATCGGGCATCTTCAAACTTTGGACCCACTCACATATTTGACGTTTTTGGTCCAACTTGAACGTAAAACTATTGGCTTAAGAACATTGTCATTGGTACCCTCCTTTAAATGTAATTCGTTGCGTTTGCAATATTCTGGTAAGTTAAGTCTGGCCTTAGGATTATCCTTTGTTTTGCCCGTGACATCCATAACTGTGTTGAACAAGTTGTCAAAATAGTTCTTCTCAGTATGCATGACATCAACATTATTTCTAAGTAAATTATCTGACCAATATTCTAAATCCCAAAATATACTTTTCTTAGTCCAGTTATTCAAAACGCCATATCCATCAAGCATGTACAATCATTCCTCGCTGGCTTTAGGTAAATCCTGAACTATATCCTAGATGTCATGACCAGACAGCCTTGGAGGTGGACCATCATATTTTCTTCCATTCCTTCTTAATGCATTCTCGAGTCCCCTAAATCTATGATCAGGTGGCAAGTAACAACGATGATAATTAAACCATGAATTTTTTATGCCATGTCTCAATGTGAAAGATTTTATTTTTTTTCATGCAGTATGGACAAGCCACCTTTCAAGTTGTCATCCACCCAGACAATATTCCATAAGCAGGAAAAACATTAACAGTCCGCATTAGATATACATGCAAATTGAAATTATGTTTAAGAGAGATGTCCCAAGTTTCACCCCCTTCATGCCATAAAATTTGAAGTTCATCAATCAAAGGTTACAAGTAGACATCTATTTTGCTTTTTAGATTACGCGGGCCAGGGATAACACAATTCAGAAATATATAGGGATTAGTCATCAATATTTCAGGAGGAAGATTATAAGGAGTGATAAATACAGGCCAACATGAATATTGTGCAACACTAACTGAAAAAAGAGCGAACCCATCCGCTCATAATCCTAATCGAATTGTTCGTGGCTCAGCTACAAAATCTGGATAAGTTGCATCAAAATTCTTCCAAGCCTCTCCATCAGATGGATGACACATAACACCAATGGGCCTTCTATTTTTACTGTGCCATCTCATATGAGGAGCTGATCTGTTTGAAGCATACAACCTCTGCAACCTTGGTATTAGAGGTAAATAATGCATCATGTTAATAACAATCTAATTTCCACTAGAACCATGCTTATATCGAGGGTGATTACAAAACTTACAGGACTCTAGCTTACCATCTTCCTTAAAGTATAACATGCAGCCATTTTCACAATAATTAATTCTAACCAAGGAGAACCTAACTGTGACACCAATTTTTTTGCCTTATAGAAAGAATCAGGAACCTCCAAGCCGGGGTCAACTAACTCTTTAATAAGATCTATCATTAAGTCAATTCCTCCTTTAGCAATATTCCAGTTAGATTTAATACTTAATAATCTAACAGCAACAGACAAACGAGAGTGCGAACACCCGTCAAACAAAGGATGACTAGTGGCATGCAATTCTTTGTAGAAATTGCCCACTTCGCTATTAGGAACATATTTGACATTTTTCGTAAAGTCGCCTCCGTGTTGTAACCCAAAAGCATCGTGCACCATTTCTGTTATCCTAGTATCTTAATAGGGAAAAGGCATCATTTCCACCTCATACAATACAAGAAAATTTGAAGCCACACCTAAACTATATAAGTGACCTATTACACACCTTAATTATATAAAAGTGATATTATTACCTCCCCGTGACCCCCATTCTAAGGCGCGTATGTTACACTTATTTTAGGCGCGTCCAGCCTATTAAATAACAAAAGTAAATGGCTAAAAACATTAAGGAAAAAGACATCATTTCCACCCCAAACTATAGTCGAAAAGTCGAATCCACGCCTAAACTATAGAAGTGACCTATTACACACCTTAACTATAAAAAAGTGATACTTTTTACTCCCTAGATCTGACGTGAAAAATACATAATTATTTAAATAAAACTTAGCGCATTTAAATTAAAAATTAATGCAAAAAAAAATAAAAAAAAAAAAAAAATGTTCCTCCCTCAACCCCCAGCCCCAAATAACATAATTCATCCCCTAAACAATCATCTTCTTCATCACCCCTCACCCCCCAAACCATCATCTTCTTCATCACCCCTACCCTGAAACTCCAACCCCAACCCCAACCCCAAACCATCTTCTTCTTCATCATCCCCACCCTAACCAACACAGTTTCTTCATCACCCCACCTCCAAATTCTAGCCCCATCCCCAAATAACATAATTCATCCTCCACCTTTATCGAATCAATGTCAATTTCACAATGAACAAAATCAAATTGTATTTGATGTTTAAACGGGAAAAACTGAATTTTATAAAAAAAAAATGTAGCAAGGATGTTTTCTGGTAAATTCTCGTTAGAAAAGTCGTATTCATCGTCGACTTTCTCCTCTCTGTCTGTTAATTATTAATCCATCCAAAAATGTAGCTTGCTACCATATTAGTTTTTTTTTTACATTACAACTGAAAAAAATAGAAAAAGTATGAAAATGTGTTGGTCATTACCAATTAAAACACAGAGGCCAACAGTCGAGTGGCCATTTTTTGAAACAATAATGGCCATTATAGCTGAGAATTTTTTTATTTTTTTTAAGAAAAGATAATGGGTTACGGATGAAGAACAATGTTAGAAGAAAATAGTTGTTATGGTAATTTTGTTGGTGGGATAAAGTTTATGGTGGTGAATATGGTGTAATGGAGGTAATGGAGATTTTGGACATTGACAACAATGGAGGTTTTAGACATTGAAGATGAAGGGAAAAAAATTAAATTAAAAAGAAAAAAGAAAAAATTATGAAAATAATAAATTTATTATTTTTTCGGATTATGATGACTGGTGATGACGTGGCAGCACGTGTAAAACACCAGACAAGTGGTTAATACCTGACAGGGTGTAAAAAGTATCACTTTTTTTTATAGTTAAGGTGTGTAATAGGTCACTTATATAGTTTAGGTGTGGATTCGAATTTTTGACTATAGTTTAGGGTGGAAACGATGTCGTTTTCCTTATTTTTCGGGTTATAATGATGTGGCAGCGCATGTAAAACACCACACCACATGCAAGTGATGTAATGTCTGACAGGATGTAAAAAGTATCACTTTTTTTATAGTTAAGGTGTGTAATATGTCACTTATATAGTTTAGGCATAGATTCGACTTTTCGGCTATAGTTTGGGGTGGAAACGATGCCTTTTCCCTAGCTTAATATTCATTATGCCCTGCAGACCTACTACTTTCTTCAACAACAAAGTTATTTTGCGCAACATCACCATGAATATCAGGCAATCTTAAAAAGTCCTCATGAAACCCATTCTATAAAAATGTTCCTTTATATCTTCTTCATTTACAAGATTTATACCATCACATCTAACACAAGTACAACGAATAGCCTGAAAACGTGTCCAAACATCAAGCGTCTTAGCATGTTCAGCAAATCTTTTGACACCTGCAACAAATTCCTCCCTAATACCCATTTTATTATTATTGTTCCGGTGATATATCTGGATATAATCAGGTTTCATCTTCGCAATCAATCAGATTCAACTAATTAGATGAAGTCACAAAAATTCAATTATCACCAACCATAACCACATTGAAAAAAAATACCTTTAAATTCCCCACCACACTTAACCATATTCAAGTGACTAAGTCACCAACCAAACCACATTCAAAACAAAAAAGTCCCCTTTAAAATCCCTACACTTAACCATTTTCAAGAAACTAAGTCACCAACCAAACTTCATTCAAAATAAAAAAAATCCCCTTTAAAGTCCCTACACTTAACCATTTTCAAGCAACTAAGTCACCGACTAAACCACATTCAAAACAAAAAAATCCCCTTTAAAGTCCCTACACTTAACCATTTTCAAGCAACTAAGTCACCTAGCATAACCACATTCAAAACAAAAAAATCCCCTTTAAAGTTCCCACACATAACCATTTTCAACCAACTAAGTCACCAACGAAACCAGATTCAAAACAAAAAAATTTCCTTTTAAAGTCCTCACACTTAACCATTTTCAACCAACTAAGTCACCAACCAAACCACATTCAAAAAAAAATATCCTTCAAAGTTCCTACATTTAGCCATTTTCAATCAACTAAGTCACCAACCAAACCAGATTCAAAACAAAATAAATTCCTTTTAAAGTTCTCACACTTAACCATTTTCAACCAACTAAGTCCCCTACCAAACCACATTCAAAACAAATAAATTCCTTTTAAAGTCCCTACACTTAATCATTTTCAACCAACTAAGAATCAAACAAAACCGCATTCAAACCCACAAAATTCACTTTAAAGTTCCTAGACTTAACCATTTTCAAGCAACTAAGTCATCTACCAAATCACATTCAAAATAAAAAAAAGTCTCTTTTAAAGTCCCTACACTTAACCATTTTGAACCAACTAAGTCACCTACCAAACCACATTCAAAACAAAAAAAAAA
>NW_025847586.1:0-2910 GCF_002878395.1 Capsicum annuum | reverse complement strand
TATTGGGTCCTCTATGAACTTCTTAAGAAAGGAGACATGAAAGACTGGATGCACTGAAGCTTGATCTGAAGGCAACTCAAGCTTATAGGCTATATTTCAGAAACAACTAAGAATTTTGAAGGGACCGACATATCGGGGACTAAACTTTCCCTTCTTTCCGAATCTCTTTATTCCCTTCATGGGAGAGATTTTTAAGTACACATGATCACCAATATCGAACTTGAGATCCTTTCTGCGAACATCTGTGTACGATTTTTGTCGGCTCTGAGCTGTCTTGAGCCGTTCTCTGATCAACTAAACTTTCTCTAAGGTGTCGAATACCAAGTCAGGCCCTATCACAATAGCCTCACCGATTTTGAACCAACCGATTGGAGATCTACATCTCCTACCATAGAGATCTTAGAATGTAGCCATCTGAATACTGGAATGATAGCTGTTATTGTATGCAAACTCAATCAAAGGAAAATGGCCATCCCAACTACCTTTTAAATCAATTGTACACTCCCTTAGCATATCTTCCAAGGTCTGAATAGTCCTTTCGTCTTAACCATATGTCTGAGGATGAAAGGCTATACTGAGATAAACTTGGGTACCAAGACCCTTTTAGAATGCTTTCCAGAAGTGAGAGGTGAACTGGGTACCTCTATTTGAGACAATGGATAATGGAACACCGTGCAATTTGACCAACTCCCTAATATAGAGTTTGGCGTAATCCTCAGCTGAATAAGAGGTATGGACTGGAAGAAAATGAGCTGATTCGGTCATCCTGTCTACAATGACCCAAACTGAATCATGCTGATGATGAGTACGAGGAAAACCCATCACAAAGTCCATGTTCACTTCTTCCCACTTCCAAGTAGGAATATTGAACTCCTACAAGGACACACTAGGATTCTGATGCTCAACCTTAACCTGCTGACATGTAGTGTACTTAGCCACAAACTCTGCAATATCTCTTTTCATCCCACTCTACCAATAGATCTCCCAAAAATTGCGGTACATCTTAATTATTTAAATAAATAATGTTTTGAATGTAACATCGGGTGCACTGAATTATGACATTGACATTAATGAAAATTTTAATTATTAAATTTTCCTTATTAGAGATGTGTGGAAAGTCTAAAAATGACCAAGATTTTACTTCTTCGCTTTTTCTAAATTACATATAATATAACAATTACTATGTAGAACTTTTCTTATGCAAAAATATTTGTTCTATATCTATAATCTATAATATATTAAAAATGTGAAGCGCCTTAGAAATTTTGTTGTTTGTTGAATTCACTCATATCTAGAACCTATAATCTATAATCTATAATCTATATCTATATCTATAATATATTAAAAGTGTGAAGGGTCTTAGAAATATTGTTTTAACTTTTTGCCCTTCACTAAAAATCTTTGCTTTAGACAAAATAGTCTTTTTACTATTTTTTTCCTAATATTTAAGAATTAAAAATTAATTAAATATATTTATGGTAAAACTTTTCTTGATTAGAAGTCATCAGAATTTTACTATATTTTCCTAATTTAAGAATTAAAAATTAATTAAATATATTTATGGTTCAACATTTTCTTACTAGAAGTCATCAAAATTAATGATAACAATTTTTTTTTATTAGTTTAAGAATTATAAATCAACAAAATTTGATTTTAAGAAGATTTAAAAAATCTAGAAATAAATATAAAACCGTTAGAATAATTTTTTTTAACAAATATAGATTTTAATTTAAGTATGTATTAAGAATACAATCAATGATTTTGTAAAAATTTGAATTTAAAAGCAAGGAAAGTTTTAAATATATAAAAAAAAAATCGTAACGCAAATATAGTTTAAATTGATGTGTCTCTCTTAGCTTGTGGCAACAAGGAAAAAAAGTACTAAATGACAAACGCAAAAGTGATGATCCATCAACCACTTGGAACTTCTGGTGGTGAAATTTGTATGTGTATATGTTTATGTTCACATTATTATATTAAAATCTGAAAGGTTTTTGAAAAGTGAGTTGAACTTTTACGTTTTATTAAAAATCTCCACAATAAATAAAATTATTTAATTTTAAATAATTAAGCGCTACACGTGCGAGACACGTGAGGTTAAACTAGTAGATTAAAAGGTGAGAATGCACACATAAGATAAGTTTCTGTCCTACTGAAATAAGTAGTACTTAGGGGAGGTAAGCTTAATAAGATTTCAGTCAAGAGAAAACTGGTACCTGATTGCTTGTGCTAATGTGGTGTGTCTGAGAATCCATTGTCTTCACATTAATGTCAATTGCCACATCAATGCTTTCCGCATTTTGCGCCATTTCCTTTCAACAGTTTAAGCACGTGAAGCAGGTCAAGTTAAAGGATTTAGTGTTTCGTAATTGTTTTTGTATTAAATATGCAGATTAGGATAATGGAGAGTAACATTTAAATAATTACAATTGAGAAATCAAAGGAATGTTTAAAGACTTTCAAACCTGCAGAATAAAAAATGAAAGATTGTCATTAGCTAGTTATAAACCTCAAACATATACGTGTACAAACACTACAACAGATAAAATTAAATTCAAATCCATAAATTAAAAAAAGAAAAAAAAAAAAAAAACTAGCCCCTGCTCTTCCTCTCTCTCTAGCCGACCATGGCAAACTAAGGCAGGTATGGCTGCCGCTGTCTCTTCCCAGCCTTTGGCTGCAGGAGAGCTTCTCCAAAACCCTACAAACAACACTACAAATACCAACTCAAACTCTAATTATGTTGATAAGTTGAATCAAACGCAATCAGCCAATGATTTTTTCACAAACTAGTTTAAGACCTATTGAAGTAGTTCATGGAATCCCAATGTTAAAAATTTTCGTTGGATGAACGACAAGCTTTCGCGAAAGAAGAGGGACATCATCAAGCTATAGTGGCTAAATTATCCA
>NW_025847585.1:627-1509 GCF_002878395.1 Capsicum annuum | reverse complement strand
AGACCTAGCTTAAAAACTTCAAAACTCCATAGCCATGGTGGATCTTAGCTCAAACTCAACCAATCTTCACTCTAAAAGTAGATCTAGACTCCTTACAAGAGAGATTACAAAAGAGATTACAAGAGATTGGGAAGGAGAGAATTTTTAGTCTGAGGAAATATCTGATTTCAGTTCAGGCCTCTGGGGGACTGATGGCCTCAAGGGGGTTACTGATGCTGGTGGCAAATCAAATAGTCTAGCCATTTTGGTTTGGTCTGATTGGTTGTTGTTGACTGAGATTTTTCCCAGTGTTGTGGGTATCATTGTGGCCCTATAAAAATTCTCTCGTTAGGAAATTGGGAAGGGAATTATTTTCTCCTTTAATAAATTCTATTTGAAAATCAAAGCTAGATAGGAGAGCTTGCCATCTAACAAATATCTATTTTGAAACTAGATTTTTACATCCTTCTGTAAAATTTCTTTGGCTGATTTACAATCAACACGTAGTAAAAATTCTCTATTGACAAGATCATCTTGAAATTTTGTGATACATAGCACTATAGATAAAATTTCTTTTTTAACAGTGATGTAATTCTTTTGTGCAGGGTTCCATATTCCGGATGTGAACCTGACCAATTGTTCAGGAGAACTATCATCAACCTTTTGTTTTAAGATACCCCCATACCCTATATCTGAAGCATCAGTTTCAACTATCATGAAGGCTTCGGGGTTAGGAATTCCTAAGCAAGGAAGGTTCTGGACTAATTCTTTAATCTTAATGACAGCATTGGTTTGATCAGAACTCCAAGGAACTGGGGTTTTCTTGAGTCTTTTATAAAGAGGTTCACAGACCTGCCTAATATTAGGAATGAAATCTGCAACATAATTAAGACTTCCTAGAAA
>NW_025847585.1:0-527 GCF_002878395.1 Capsicum annuum | reverse complement strand
TATCATGAAGGCTTCGGGGTTAGGAATTCCTAAGCAAGGAAGGTTCTGGACTAATTCTTTAATCTTAATGACAGCATTGGTTTGATCAGAACTCCAAGGAACTGGGGTTTTCTTGAGTCTTTTATAAAGAGGTTCACAGACCTGCCTAATATTAGGAATGAAATCCGCAACATAATTAAGACTTCCTAGAAATATTTGGAGCTGAGTCTTATCAATAATCTCATTAGGGAATTTGGAGGGGAACTCAATGGCCCTACAAATAGGTTTATAGCTACCTTGATAAAGATCATGTCCTAAGAATCTTATAGATGTCTGGAAGAGCTTTATTTTGTTAGCACTAACGACCAAATCATTAAACTAAACAATTTTGAAGAAAGTGTTTAAATGTTTAAAATGGGAATCAATGTTCTCCAAAAAAATAAGCACATCATCAATATAAACAATTGACATATAGGTATAAGGATTGAAGATATTGTTCATGATGTTTTGAAACTCTGAAGGAGCATTTTTAAGACCAAAAGGCAAGA
>NW_025847584.1:271-1142 GCF_002878395.1 Capsicum annuum | reverse complement strand
ATATATACCTAACTTAGGATCAATACATATACTCCAACACATATAAAAATGGCTAATGCACGTAATTAAGTACGGGGTGTTACATCCTTCCCCCCTTAAGGACATTCGTGCTCGAATGTGAATGTAGTTATTCAACCAAAACAAGTTCAAGTCCACTATTAACATTCACATCTTCACATACATACTATGCATATATAAACAAAAACTTACTTGTTAATGTTCTAACTCCGTTTCTTGAACTTCCTCTTCATCTTTGAACAAATGAGGGTACTTAGATTTCATTGCTTCCTCAGCATCCCATGTAATCTCTTCCCTTTGTTGATTTCTCCAAAGTACTTTCACCGATGCTACTTCTTTATTTCTCATCTCCTTAACTTGACGATCTAATATAGCAATAGGTATCTCCTCATAGGTAAGATCTGCTGTTACTTGTGCATCTTCAGTAGAAGTAATAAGGGACGGATCTCCGATGCACTTTCGAAGCATGGATACATGAAATACTGGATGCACTGATGAAAGTTCTTGGGATAGCTCTAATTCATAAGCAACTTGCCCACATCTTCGAATAATCTTATACGGGCCTATATATCGTGGACTCAACTTTCCTTTCTTGCCAAATCTCATCACCCCTTTCATTGGCGATACCTTCAAAAATACCCAATCGCCTAACGAAAATTCTAGCCCTCTTCTTCTACTATCCGCATATGACTTGTGTCGACTTTGGGCTGTTTCAACCGTTGCTGAATCACCTTGACTTTTTCTATGGCTTGATACACAAGATCCGGTCCGAATATAAGAGTTTCACCCGCTTCGAACCATCCTAGTGGTGATCTACACTTCCTCCCATATAAAGCTTCATATGGTGCCATTT
>NW_025847584.1:0-171 GCF_002878395.1 Capsicum annuum | reverse complement strand
ACGGGCCTATATATCGTGGACTCAACTTTCCTTTCTTGCCAAATCTCATCACCCCTTTCATTGGCGATACCTTCAAAAATACCCAATCGCCTAACGAAAATTCTAGCCCTCTTCTTCTACTATACGCATATGACTTGTGTCGACTTTGGGCTGTTTTCAACCGTTGCTGAA
>NW_025847583.1:0-1089 GCF_002878395.1 Capsicum annuum | reverse complement strand
ATTATATACTCGTTGAATATAATGAATAAAACCGAGATGCGAAGGAAAACTAAAAGACAAACCCATAACAGCAACCATTTTTGCTAGTTCTTCTCTATCTACATCTTCACTATATGTCGATGATGAACTTGCTTCAGTCGGGTTAAACATGTCTAAACGCGTTTGAACCATATTACCTCCTACAGATTCATGTACAAATGTTGTACCATCTTTTTTTGCCTTAGCCTCATTTTTTAGACGAATAAATTCTTTATTACAGATCATCAAATGCATAGTTAGCAACCCTGTCCCACCAATTTTTCCCCCGGTCAAATGTTCAAAAATATTCTTGCATTTATTACAAGTAGCAATACCTTTTACCCTATCATGCTCCATATCCAAACTAAAGACCTTTTAGTATGTTCGGTACCTTTGGCTCTAGTAAATTCCGGTAAAGGGGGAAGTTCTTCACCGTGTTCCGGTAATTCCGTAACCGAAAAGTAGGGGTAGGGGTATCACCTAACTCTTGTTCTTCTATATCATCTTCCTCCGGTAAGTCTTCCTCAAAATTATTATAACGCCTACTTAGGGTCTCATTATCTAATTCCATATTGATACCAACATCGAAACCATTAGATTGTGATAAAGAAGTTTCATTAAATGTAGGCGGTAATGAACTAGTACTAGCCTTACTTTGTTAATTTCTACGAAAAACCTTACCAAAGCTTGGTTTTTTACCACTACTTTTTTTTTCGAAATCCATAATTTAAATTAAAATATTAAAACAAGCAATACAAATATTATAAATTACAAAATTAATGTAAGTAAACAAATGTAGATACAAAAAAATAAAAATATAGATATTAACGAAAATAAAAAGAGATTAAAGTTGGAACGAATATACCGAACGTCTGCGTAAAAGCAGACGTATACCAAATGTCGGAATTAAAAGATGATAATTGAAGGTTATAATATCTTCAAAAAGTCTTCAACTCCAACTAATATAATAATTGAATCTTCAACTGCAACTAATATAATAATTTATAAATATTTAGAGAGAATGCGATATTAAGAGAGTGTGAGAATTGAAATGATAATATTTGTGTGGAA
>NW_025847582.1:835-2428 GCF_002878395.1 Capsicum annuum | reverse complement strand
ACTTTAGCATTAGTAGATCCCGGATGTACTAGCTGTTTAATCAATAAAGAAATAGTACTAGAATATTTACTAAAAGTACTTGAAAGGCCTATAACAGCCACCCAAATGGATGAATCATAAAATATTTACAATTATTACATAGAAAAAGCACAAATAAGTTTCTTAAATACATCCAATAAATTCTATAACCCAATTTACAATGTTAATAAAATATTGGCAAGAGATTTAAACATATGATCAGATTTTGTTATCGGACTATGATTTTGTATCCAGAATAAAAGAGGATGTCTCTTAACAAGAGATGGAATAATGCTCTTTAAAAACTTCACTGGAATAATGCTCTTTAAAAACTTCACTTATACACCAGTACAAACAGTAACATTGCCAACAGTATATAGAACACTAAACACACATAAAATGAGTTTGCTCCCAAAACTATGTAGCGACGATTGCCAAAATAATCAATGCCAAAGCAGCAACCTATTAAAAGAAAACAAAAATGTAGAAGAAAACCTAGCAGAAGTTAGAAATTATACTCTGCTTAATGCAGAAGGACAAGAATGCTTAACAGATATAGAAAAGGATTATACCCTAATAAGTATAGAAACCCAGTTTTATAATTTTAGAAAAGGAATGGAAATAATAGGAGAAAGACCATTAGCCCATTGGGATGCTAACAAAATAATGTGTAAATTAGATATAATTAATTCAGAATACAATATAAAAACAACACCTATAGAAGCAAATGATGAAGATACTAAAGAATTTGATATACAAATAAAGGAACTTTTACAATTAGAAGTAATAAGAAGATCTAACTCTAGACATAGATCGGCCGCCTTTATGGCAAGAAATCGTAGTGAACAAATAAGAGGTAAAGCTCATATGGTAATTAACTATAAAAGATTAAATGATAACACCAGAACAGATGCATATAAACTATCAGATAAAACTGAGTTAATTAATAGAATTCAAAATAAAAAGGTATATAGTAAATTTGACTGTAAGTCAGGATACTGGCAAGTCAAAATGCACCCAGACAGCATAGAATGGACTGCATTCACATGTCCAGGTAGACATTTCGAATGGTTGGTTATGCCGTTTGGTTTAAAGACAGCTCCACCCATTTTTCAACGAAAGATGAATAATATATTTGGAGAGTATAAATATTTTATATTAGTATATGTAGATGATATTTTGGTGTTCAGTCAAAATATACAAGAACACTTAGGACACTTATAAATAATTTTTAGATTATTTGTTAAACATGGGAAGAAAATGGAATTATGTAAGACTTATATTAATTTCCTAAGAATAACTTTAGGAAATGGAAAGGTAAAACTTCAACCACACATTGCAAAGAAAGTATTAGAAATGCCAAATAAATTAGAAAAGACAAAAGATTTACAAAAATTTTTAGGATTAGTAAATTATGCAAGAAATTTTATTCAAGACTTAGGAAAAATAGCAGGACCATTATACGCAAAGACTGGTAGTAAAGGCCAGAAAAACTTCAATATAGAAGACATTAAATTAATCCAAAAAAAAAAGAAAAAATTAAAAATATTCCAAACCTAAAAATTCTATTAGAAT
>NW_025847582.1:0-735 GCF_002878395.1 Capsicum annuum | reverse complement strand
AATAAGTAAAAAGAAAATGGAATTATGTAAGACTTATATTAATTTTTGAGGAATAACTTTAGGAAATAGAAAGGTAAAACTTCAACCACACATTGCAAAGAAAGTATTAGAAATGCCAAATAAATTAGAAAAGACAAAAGATTTACAAAAATTTTTAGGATTAGTAAATTATGCAAGAAATTTTATTCAAGACTTAGGAAAAATAGCAGGACCATTATACGCAAAGACTGGTAGTAAAGGCCAGAAAAACTTCAATATAGAAGACATTAAATTAATCCAAAAAAAAAAGAAAAAATTAAAAATATTCCAAACCTAAAAATTCTATTAGAATCAGATTATCTAATCATTCAAATAAACGGAAGTGATTTAGGATGGGGAGCTATTTTAAAAGCACGACCTAATAAATACAGTAATAAAAATGAAGAACAAAAATGTGGTTATCAGAGTGGGGCATATAAAGAAAAAGAAAACATGAGTGCTATAGGCCTAGAAGTATTAGCTATAATATATGGGTTAAATAGTTTTAAGTTATATATTCTAAATAAAGAGGAAATTTTAGTTAGAACAGATTGTGAAGCTATAGTTAAATTTCATCAAAAAATAAATGACAAAACTAGTAGTAGAAGAAGATGGCTAAATTTTACAGACGCCATATCTGTTTATAAGAATATCGTATTTGAACATATAAAAGGTAAAGAAAATGAATTAGCAGACCAGTTAAGTAGATTACAACTG
>NW_025847581.1:0-4548 GCF_002878395.1 Capsicum annuum | reverse complement strand
CTTTCTGTTTAGGACCCTCCTGAAAAATGAGATTTTACAGAGTGTTGAGAACCTTCCTCAAAATTAGGACTTTACTTTCTGTTCAGGACCATCTTAAAAAATAAGATTCTATTTTCTGTTCAGGACCCTCCGAAAAAATGGAAATTTACTTTCTGTTCAGGATCCACTTGAAAAATAGGAGTTTACTTTCTGTTCAGGACCCTCCTTGAAAATGAGATTTTTCTTTCTGTTTAGGACCGTCCTAAAAAATGGGAATTTACTTTCCGTTTAGGACCCACCTGGAAAATGGGATTTTATTTTCTGTTCAGACCCTCCTGAACAGTGGGATTTTACTTTATGTTCAGGACCCTCCTGAAAAGTGGGAATTATTTTCTATTCAAGACCCTACATAAAATTGGGACTTTACTTTCAATTCAGGACCCTCCCGAAGATTGCGAATTTACCTTCAGTTTAGAACCCTCATGAAGAATGGGACGTTACTTTCTGTTCAGGACCCTCCTGAAAATGGAATTTTACTTTTTGTTTAGGACCCTTCTTAAAAATGGGTCTTTACTCTCTGTTCAGGACCCTCCTGAAAAATGGGCTTTTACTTTATGTTCAGGACCCTCCTGAAAAAAGGTAATTTACTTTCTATTCAGGACCCTCCTTAAAATTAGAATTTTGCTTTCAGTTCAGGACCCTCCTAAAGAATGGGAATTTACCTTTGTTTAGAACCCTCCTGAAGAATGGGACTTTATTTTCTGTTCAGGACCATCCTGAGAAATGGAATTTTACTTTTTCTTTAAGACCATCCTAAAAAATGAGACTTTACTTTCCATTCAGGACGTTTCGAAAAAAAGGCTTTTACTTTCAGTTCAGGACCCTCCTGAAGAGCAGGTATTTACCAACTGCTCAGGCCCATCTTGAAAAATGGAAATTTATTCTCTGTTAAAAACCCTCCCAAAAAATGGAAATTGACTTTTTGTTCAGGTCCATCTTGAAAAATAGGATTTTACTTTATGTTCAGGAATATCCTAAAAAATGAGAATTTACTATTTGCTCAGGACCCTCTTGAAAAATGGGATTTACTTTTTGTTCAGGACCCTCCTGAAAAATAGGACTTTTCTTCCTGTTCAGGACCCTCCTAAAAAATAAGATTTTACTTTCTATTGAGGACTGAAATGATAAATAGAAATTTACTCGCTATTCAGGACCTTCCTGAAAAATGGGACTCTACTTTCTGTTCAGCACACTCCTAAAAAATTGGAATTTACTTTCTGATCAGGACCCTCTTGAAAAATGGGATTTCTTTTCTATTCAGGACCCTCCTGAAAATGGGATTTTACTTTCTGTTCAGAACCCTCCTGAAGAATGAGACTACACTCTCTGTTCAGAACCCTTATGAAAATAGGACTTTACTTTCTGTTCATGACCTTCTTGGAAAATAGGACTTTACTTTCTGTTCATGACCCTCCTGAAAATTGAGACTTTACTTTCTGTTTATTACCCTCCTGAATTATGGGACTTAACTTTTCTATTCAGGACCACCCCTGGAAAATAGGATTTTACTTTCTGTTCAGAACCCTCCTAGAAAATATGACTTTACTTTTTGTTCAGGACCCTCTTAAAAAATAGGATTTTACTTTCTGTTTAGACACTCCTAAAAATTGGGATTTTACTTTCTGTTCATGACCCTCCTGAAAAATTTGACTTTACTTTAGGCTCAGGACCCTGCTGAAAATTAGGATTTTACTTTTTGTTCAGGACCCTCCTGAAAAATGGGATTTTACTTTCTGTTTAGGATCCTCCTAAAAATTGGAATTTTTTTCTGTTCAGGACACTCCTAAAAAATGAGAATTTACTTTTGTTTAGGACCCTCCTGAAAATGGGGCTTTACTTTCTGTTCAAGACTCTTCTGAAAAATGAGAGTTTACTTTTGGTTCAGGACCCTCCTGAAAAATAGAAATTTATTTTCTGTTCAGGACCCTCCTGGAAAATGGAATTTTACTTTCTGTTCATGACCCTCCTAGAAAATGGGACTTTACTTTCTGTTCAGGACCCTCCTGAAAAATGAGAATTTACTTTCTATTCAGGACCCTCCTTAAAATTGGAATTTTTCTTTCAGTTCAGGACCCTCCTGAAGAATGGGAATTTACCTTTAGTTTAGAACCCTCCAGAAGAATGGGACTTTATTTTCTGTTCTGGACCATCCTGAGAAATGGAATTTTACTTTTTGTTTAGGACCACCCTAAAAAATGAGACTTTACTTTCTATTCAGGATGTTCCGATAAAAAAAGGCTTTTACTTTCAGTTCAGGACCCTCCTGAAGAATAGGTATTTACCAACTGCTCAGGCCCATCTTGAAAAATGGAAATTTATTCTCTGTTCAAAACCTCCTAAAAAATGGAAATTTACTTTTTGTTCAGGTCCCTCTTGAAAAATAGGATTTTACTTTATGTTCAGGACCCTCCTAAAAAATGAGAATTTACTATTTGATCAGGACCCTCTTGAAAAATGAGATTTATTTTTTGTTCAGGACCCTCCTGAAAAATAGGACTTTACTTCCTGTTCAGGACCCTCCTAAAAAATGAGATTTTACTTTCTGTTCAAGACACTCATGTAAAATTGGACTTTACTTTAGGTTAAGGACACTCCTGAAAAATGGGATTTTACTTTTTGTTTAGGACCCTCCTCAAAAATGAGATTTTACTTTATGTTCAGGACCCTCCTGAAAAATGCGAATTTACTTTCTGTTCAGGACCCTCCTTAAAATTGAGAATTTACTTTTCGTTCAGGACCCTCTAGAAAAATGGAGCTTTACTTTCTGTTCTAGACCCTTCTGAAAAATGAGAGTTTACTTTAGATCAGGACCCTCCTGAAAAATGGGACTTTACTTTCTATTCAGGACCTTCCTGGAATATGAGACTTTACTTCTGTTCAGGATCTTCTTGGAAAATGAGACTTTACTTTCTTTTTAGGACCCTCCTTAAAAATGGGGCTTTACTTTCTGTTCAGGACCTCCTAAAAAATAAGATTTTTACTTTATGTTCTGGACCCTCCTGAAAAATGGGAATTTACTTTCTATTCAGGACCCTCCTTAAAATTGGAATTTTACTTTCAGTTCAGTACCCTCCTGAAGAATGGAAATTTACCTTTAGTTTCGAACCCTCCTGAAGAATGGGACTTTATTTTCTGTTCAGGACCCTCCTGAGAAATGAAATTTTACTCTTTGTTTATGACCCTCCTAAAAAATGAGACTTTACTTTCTATTCAGGACGTTTCGAAAAGAGAGGATTTTACTTTCAATTCAGGACCCTCCTGAAGAGCAGGTATTTACCAACTGCTCAGGCCCATCTTGAAAAATGAAATTTATTCTCTGTTAAAAAGCCTCCCAAAAAATGGAAATTTACTTTTTGTTCAGGTCCATCTTGAAAAATAGGATTTAACTTTATGTTCAGGAACATCCTAAAAAATGAGAATTTACTATTTGCTCAGGACCCTCTTGAAATATGGGATTTACTTTTTGCTCAGGACGCTCCTGAAAAATAGGACTTTACTTCCTGTTCAGGATCCTCCTAAAAAATGAGATTTTACTTTCTATTCAGGACCGAAATGATAAATAGAAATTTACTCGCTATTCAGGACCTTCCTGAAAAATGGGACTCTACTTTCTGTTCAGCACACTCCTAAAAAATTGGAATTTACTTTCTGCTCAGGATCCTCTTAAAAAATAGGATTTTTTTTCTATTCTGGACCCTCCTGAA
Source organism: Capsicum annuum (assembly GCF_002878395.1). Classification (NCBI taxonomy): domain Eukaryota; kingdom Viridiplantae; phylum Streptophyta; class Magnoliopsida; order Solanales; family Solanaceae; genus Capsicum; species Capsicum annuum. The sequence goes on along the minus strand of NW_025847581.1, from coordinate 805 downwards.
AAATGGGATTTTACTTTCTGTTCAGAACCCTCCTAAAGAATGAGACTATACTCTCTGTTCAGGACCCTCCTAAAAAATGGGACTTTAATTTCTGTTCATGACCCTCTAGGAAAATGGGACTTTACTTTCTGTTCAGGACCCTCCTGAAAATTAGGACTTTACTTTCTGTTTATGACCCTCCCCAAGAAAATAGGATTTTACTTTCTGTTCAGAACCCTCCTAGAAAATAGGACTTTACTTTTTGTTCAGGACCCTCTTAAAAAATGGGATTTTACTTTCTGTTTAGGACACTCCTAAAAATTGGGATTTTACTTTCTGTTCACGACCCTCCTGAAAAATTCGACTTTACTTTAGGCTCAGGACCCTCCTGAAAAATAGGATTTTACTTTTTGTTCAGGACGCTCCTGAAAAATGGGATTTTACTTTCTGTTTCGAATCCTCCTGAAAAATAGGAATTTTTTTCTGTTCAGGACCCTCCTGAAAACTGGGAATTTACTTTCTATTCAAGACCCTCCTTAAAATTGGAATTTTGCTTTCAGTTCAGGACCCTCCTGAAGAATGGGAATTTACCTTTAGTTTAGAACCCTCCTGAAGAATGGGACTTTATTTTCTGTTCAGGACCATCCTGAGAAATGGAATTTTACTTTTTGTTTAGGACCATCCTAAAAAATGACACTTTACTTTCTATTCTGGACGTTCCGAAAAAAAAGGCTTTTACTTTCAGTTCAGGGCCCTCCTGAAGAATAGGTATTTACAACCTGCTCAGGCCCATCTTGAAAAATGGAAATTTATTCTCTGTTCAAAA
>NW_025847580.1:0-3491 GCF_002878395.1 Capsicum annuum | reverse complement strand
TCCTGAACAAAAAGTAAAATCCTATTTTTCAGGAGGGTCCTGAGCCTAAAGTAAAGTCGAATTTTTCAGGAGGGTCATGAACAGAAAGTAAAATCCCAATTTTTAGGAGTGTCCTAAACAGAAAGTAAAATCCCATTTTTCAAGAGGGTCCTGAACAAAAAGTAAAGTCATATTTTCTAGGAGGGTTCTGAACAGAAAGTAAAATCCTATTTTCCATGGGTGGTCCTGAATAGAAAAGTTAAGTCCCATAATTCAGGAGGGTTATAAACAGAAAGTAAAGTCTCAATTTTCAGGAGGGTCATGAACAGAAAGTAAAGTCCCATTTTCCAAGAAGGTCATGAACAGAAAGTAAAGTCCCATTTTCAGAAGGGTTCTGAACAGAGAGTGTAGTCTCATTCTTCAGGAGGGTTCTGAACAGAAAGTAAAATCCCATTTTTCAGGAGGGTCCTGAATTGAAAAAAAATCCCATTTTTCAAGAGGGTCCTGAGTAGAAAGTAAATTCCAATTTTTTAGGAGTGTGCTGAAATAAAGTAGAGTCCCATTTTTCAGGAAGGTCCTGAATAGCGAGTAAATTTCTATTTATCATTTCGGTCCTGAATAGAAAGTAAAATCTCATTTTTTAGGAGGGTCCTGAACAGGAAGTAAAGTCCTATTTTTCAGGAGCGTCCTGAACAAAAAGTAAATCCCATTTTTCAAGAGGGTCCTGAGCAAATAGTAAATTCTCATTTTTTAGGATGTTCCTGAACACAAAGTAAAATCCTATTTTTCAAGATGGACCTGAACAAAAAGTAAATTTCCATTTTTTGGGAGGGTTTTTAACAGAGAATAAATTTCCATTTTTCAAGATGGGCCTGAGCAGTTGGTAAATACCTGCTCTTCAGGAGGGTCCTGAACTGAAAGTAAAAGCCTTTTTTATCAAAACGTCCTGAATGGAAAGTAAAGTCTCATTTTTTAGGATGGTCCTAAACAAAAAGTAAAATTCCATTTCTCAAGATGGTCCTGAACAGAAAATAAAGTCCCATTCTTCAGGAGGGTTCTAAACTAAAGGTAAATTCCCATTTTTTAGGAGGGTCCTGAACTGAAAGCAAAATTCCAATTTTAAAGAGGGTCTTGAATAGAAATTAAATTCCCATTTTTCAGGAGGGTCCTGAACATAAAGTAAAAGCCCATTTTTTAGGAGGGTCCTGAACAGAAAGTAAAGACCCATTTTTAAGGAGGGTCCTAAACAAAAAGTAAAAATACATTTTCAGGAGGGTCCTGAACAGAAAGTAACGTCCCATTCTTCAGGAGGGTTCTAAATTAAAGGTAAATTCGCAATCTTCAGGAGTGTCCTGAATTGAAAGTAAAGTCCCAATTTTATGTAGGGTCCTGAATAGAAAACAATTCCCACTTTTCAGGAGGGTCCTGAACATAAAGTAAAATCCCATTGTTTAGGAGGGTCTGAATAGAAAATAAAATCCCATTTTCCAGGTGGGCCCGAAACGGAAAGTAAATTCCCATTTTTTAGGACGGTCTTGAACAGAAAGAAAAATCTCATTTTCTAGGAGGGTCCTGAACAGAAAGCAAACTCCCATTTTTCAAGAGGATCCTGAACAGAAAATAAATTTCCATTTTTTCGGAGGGTCCTGAACAGAAAGTAGAATCTCATTTTTTAAGATGGTCCTGAACAGAAAGTAAAGTCCTAGTTTTGAGGAAGGTTTTCAACACTCTGTAAAATCTCATTTTTCAGGAGGGTCCTAAACAGAAAGTAAAGTCCCATTTTCTAGGAGGGTCCTGAACATAAAGTAAAATCCCATTTTTCAGGAGGGTCCTGAACAAAATGTAAAATCCTATTTTTCAGGAGGGTCCTGAGCCTAAAGTAAAGTCCAATTTTTCAGGAGGGTCGTGAACAGAAAGTAAAATCCCAATTTTTAGGAGTGTCCTAAACAGAAAGTAAAATCCCATTTTTCAGGAGGATCCTGAACAAAAAGTAAAGACATATTTTCTAGGAGGGTTCTGAACAGAAAGTAAAATCCTATTTTCCAGGGGTGGTCCTGAATAGAAAAGTAAAGTCCCATAATTCAGGAGGGTCATAAACTGAAAGTAAAGTCTCAATTTTCATGAGGGTCCTGAACAGAAAGTAAAGTCCCATTTTTCAAGAGGGTCATGAACAGAAAGTAAAGTCCCATTTTTTAGGAGGGTTCTGAACAGAGAGTGTAGTCTCATTCTTCAGGAGGGTTCAGAACAGAAAGTAAAATCCCATTTTTCAGGAAGGTCCTGAATAGAAAAAAATTTCATTTTTCAAGAGGGTCCTGAGCAGAAAGTAAATTCAAATTTTTCAGGAGTGTCTTGAACAGAAAGTAGAGTCCCATTTTTCAGAAAGGTCCTGAACAACGTGTAAATTTCTATTTTTCATTTCGGTCCTGAGTAGAAAGTAAAATATCATTTTTTCGGAGGGTCCTGAACAGAAAGTGAAGTCCTATTTTTCAGGAGGGTCCTGAATAAAAAGTAAATCTCATTTTTCAAGAGGGTCCTGAGCAAATAGTAAATTCTCATTTTTTAGGAGGGTCCTGAACATAAAGTAAAATCCTATTTTTCAGGAGGGACCTGAACAAAAAGTAAATTTCCATTTTATAGGAGGGTTTTTAACAGAGAATAAATTTCCATTTTTCAAGATGGGCCTGAGCAGTTGGTAAATACCTGCACTTCAGGAGGGTCCTGAACTGAAAGTAAAATCCTCTCTTTTCGAAACGTCCTGAATAGAAAGTAAAGTCTCATTTTTTAGGAGGGTCATAAACAAAGAGTAAAATTTCATTTCTCAGGAGGTTCCAGAACAGAAAATAAGGTCCCATTCTTCAGGAGGGTTCTAAACTAAAGGTAAATTCCCATTCTTCAGGAGGGTCCTGAACTGAAAGTAAAATTCCAATTTTAAGGAGGGTCCTGAATAGAAAGTAAATTCCCGTTTTTCAGGAGGGTCCTGAACATAAAGTAAAAATCTCATTTTTCAGGAGGGTCTTGAACAGAAAGTAAAGCCCCATTTTTAAGGAGGGTCCTAAAAAGAAAGTAAAGTCCCATTTTCCAGGAAGATCCTGAACAGAAGTAAAGTCTCATATTCCAGGAAGGTCCTGAACAGAAAGTAAAGTCCCATTTTTCAGGAGGGTCCTAATCTAAAGTAAACTCTCATTTTCCAGAAGGGTCTAGAATATTAAGTAAAGTTCCATTTTTCTAGAGGGTCCTGAACAGAAAGAAAAATCTCATTTTCTAGGAGGGTCCTGAACAGAAAGTAAACTCCCATTTTTCAAGAGGATCCTGAACAGAATGTAAATTTCCATTTTTTCGGAGGGTCCTGAACAGAAAGTAGAATCTCATTTTTTAAGATGGTCCTGAACAGAAAGTAAAGTCCTAATTTTGAGGAAGGTTCTCAACACTCTATAAAATCTCATTTTTTAGGAGGGTCCTAAACAAAAAGTAAAGTCCCATTTTCTAGGAGGGTCCTGAACATAAAGTAAAAT
>NW_025847579.1:469-2668 GCF_002878395.1 Capsicum annuum | reverse complement strand
AAAACAATCCAAAAATGTAAAGTCCAGTCCAATTATACAGTCCAAAAATAAAAAAAATACGAAAATATAAATCCTATTCTAAACTAAATCTAGACTAAGCTCCAATGCCTTACCCGATGCCGCGGGCCTTCATCACGATCATTTTTCACCAACATGATACGTCGGGGCATTCCCCAGTGAATAAGTACATAAGATCTCGGGGCATTCCCCGATAAAATGAATACATTTCTCAATCTTGTGCGGTAAAATAGAAAGAACCAACCCACAAACATTCACACATTCAATAAATCACCAAAATTCCTAAACTTTGCCTAACTAAAGCCTACGATTTGCTTACCGATCCTCATGCTAAAACATGATATTTATTTCAAATTAAACAAAACAACCATAAACCTAAATCAATCTATATTCACCCTTTTTATCAAATTTTTTCAATTCTTCCCCACATTCATTCTCAACCAATGATCAACAGATGCATCGATTATCAATTCCCTTTTCAACATTCAAATCCATCGGCAACCAATACACACAACAAAGATTCAAATACGCTAAACAAACAAGTTATTCACACCCATAACAAACAACTAAAATTCCAAAAATAGAATAAAGAATGAGATGAGAAATGGACCTCAATGCCACTTTCCAAATCGATGTATTATTCTGATTAAACCCAATAAAATCTGCGTCTGAAATAGTCGTGTCGAACCTCAACAACGAACCAACTAAGCTTCGTCGAGTCGAACCTCAACAACGAACCAACCAAGCTTCGGTTTCACCCTTTTGTTCTATTTTTCTTTCTCACCAAAATCGAACCCAAAACTGGTCAAACTTGACTAATTCAAATAATTTTATGGTCGTAATCCACAATTATCATCTCATTGGAACTCCGGTGGGGCTTCAACGGTGATCGAAACAAGAAAAAAGGAAGCACAACAACATTTTTTCCAGTGAGGGATGCTATTTCCGGCCAAGAACACTGGCCAGATCATGTTTTCGATCCTCCTCTCTCTCAAATTCTCACCATTTTTCTCTCCCTCATTGATTTCTCTCTCAAATTCTCACCCTTTATCACTCGATTCTTACTTCTCTCCTCTCTCGCATTCACTGATTTTCTCTCGCCTGATTTTTTTCTCTGCCTGTGGAGCGTGAGGTTTATATGTGTGTGTATTTCATTTCCAGCGAGTGTGGTGCGTATGTTTTTCGGTGTGAGAGCTGCTTGAAGAAGAAGATCCCCTCATTGGTGATGTATGTGCTGGTATATATGCTGTGAGGTGAGGGTGGGGTAGTGGGGTAGGGTGTGATGTGGTTTATTTTGATTGGATGGGTTGTTAGGATAGGATAGGATTTGTTAGGGAGTTTGTTATTTTTGTATTTTGTGAGGGTATAATAACATGGGTGAGGGTACACAGTAGGATAAAATAAAAATGGGTAAAACTGAATAAAAATTGAGCTTTAAGAAGACGAAATCACGTGTCTACATCATGCCCCCTTTGGATGTAAACACATGGTGTTTTCATACAAAGCAGTAGACAACGAGGTAGAATTTTGTCCTGACTTTTATTTAAAAGCACGGAGCAAGAGGAGGGAGGAAAACTAGGTCTTGACTTAGGACATCCTACCACCCTAGATATGAGGGGATCAAGTGATGAGTATCTCATAGGATTGGAAGGAGGTGGACTATACCGAGTTGGAGAGTCGAGTGAGGTTCCATCGAGGTTCCGGTCCGCGGCTCTGTCATTACATCAAAAAATGAAAATTACAAGTTAAAACATAAATGAAATTACAAAAAAAACCCTATCTATACAGCTTCTGTTGGCTCTTGACTCGACTTTTATCACCCTATTCTTCAGGCGGGCTCCTGACTTGCAATTTCTTTTCAACTTGTTGCTTGGCTTTCAATTACTTCGCTTTGTTGCATGACTTTTCATTTCTTCACCCTATTCTCTAGGTGGGCTCCTGAATTGCTATTTCATTACTTTGTTGCTTGACTTTTCATTTCTTCTCTCTGTTCTCTAGGCGGGCCTCTGACTTGCTATTTCATCACCCTGTTCTTCAGGCGGGCTCCTGAAACCCAAAATTAAAACTAGAACGAAAATTATCCCCAAACAAGAATTATAATAAAGTAGTATTTCATTTTTGAAAGCGTTGTCCCATTTTTCAGGAGGGTCTTGAACAGAAAGTAAAATCTCATTTTTCAGG
>NW_025847579.1:0-369 GCF_002878395.1 Capsicum annuum | reverse complement strand
GAATTGAAAGTAAATTCCCATTTTTCAGGAGGGTCTTGAACATAAAGTAAAATTCCATTTTTCAGGAGGGTCCTGAACATGAAGTAAAATCCCATTTTTCAGGAGGGTCCTGAACATGAAGTAAAATCCCATTTTTCAAGAGCGTCCTGAGCATAAAGTAAAATCCCATTTTTCGGGAGGGTCCTGAGCATAAAGTAAAATCTCATTTTTTAGGAGGGTCCTGAACATAAAGTAAAATCCCATTTTTCAGTAGGGTCCTGAGCATAAAGTAAAATCCTATTTTTCAGGAGGGTCCTGAACATAAAGTAAAATCCCATTTTTCAGGAGGGTCCTGAGCAGAAAGTAAAATCCCATTTTTCAGGAGGGTCC
>NW_025847578.1:523-1212 GCF_002878395.1 Capsicum annuum | reverse complement strand
TCAGGACCCTCCTAAAAATGGGATTTTACTTTCTGTTCAGGACCTTCCTGAAAAATGGAATTCTACTTTATGTTCAGGGCCCTCCTGAAAAATGGACTTTTACTTTATGTTCAGGAACCTCCTGAAAAATAGGATTTTACTTTATGTTCAGGACCCACCTGAAAAATGGGATTTTAGTTTCTGTTCAGAACCCTCCTGGAAAATGGTATTTTACATTATGTTCAGGACCCTCCTGAAAAATGGGATTTTACTTTATGTTCAGGACCCTCCTAAAAAATGGGAATTTGCTTTCTATTTATGACCCTCCCGAAAAATGGGATTTTACTTTTTGTTCAGGACTCTCCTGGTAAATGTGATTTTAATTTCTGTTCAGGACCTTCTTGAAAAATGGACTTTTACTTTATGTTCAGGAACCTCCTGAAAAATGGGATTTTACTTTATGTTCAGGACCCTCCTAAAAAATGGGGTTTTAATTTCTGTTCAGAACCCTCCTGGAAAATGGGATTTTAGTTTTTGTTCAGGAACCTCTTGAAAAATGGAATTTTACTTTCTGTTCACGACCCTCCTAAAAAATGGGATTTTACTTTCTGTTCAGGACCCTCCTGGAAAATGAGATTTTAGTTTATGTTCAGGACCCTCCAGAAAAATGGGATTTTACTTTATGTTCAGAACCTTCCTGAAAAATTGGA
>NW_025847578.1:0-423 GCF_002878395.1 Capsicum annuum | reverse complement strand
GTTCAGGACCCTCCTAAAAATGGGATTTTACTTTCTGTTCAGGACCTTCCTGAAAAATGGAATTCTACTTTATGTTCAGGGCCCTCCTGAAAAATGGAATTTTACTTTATGTTCAGGACCCTCTTTTAAAATGGGATTTTACTTTCTGTTCAGAACACTCCTGAAAAATGGGATTTTAATTTATGTTCAGGTCCCTCCTGAAAAATGGTATTTTACATTATGTTCAGGACCCTCCTGAAAAATGGGATTTTACTTTATGTTCAGGACCCTCCTAAAAAATGGGAATTTGCTTTCTATTTATGACCCTCCCGAAAAATGGGATTTTACTTTTTGTTCAGGACTCTCCTGGTAAATGTGATTTTAATTTCTGTTCAGGACCCTCCTAAAATATGGGATTTTACTTTATGTTCAGGACCCTCCTGA
>NW_025847577.1:0-5099 GCF_002878395.1 Capsicum annuum | reverse complement strand
AAAGTAGCAAATATTGCTTATCGAGTTCGACATTGTATATCTGACTTGAACTGCCATGAAAGCCCAAGCCTTGACAGATCATCTTGCTGAGAATCCCATCGATGAAGAGTACGAGCCATTAAAGACATATTTTCCTGATGAAGAAGTGTCGTGTGTCGACGAAGTCGTTATAGATGCTGATCCGGGTTGGAGGTTATTTTTCGATGGAGCTGTCAATATGAAAGGAGTCAAAATAGGTGCGGTTCTTATCTCTGAATCGGGACAACATTTCCTAGTAACAGCACAACTTTGATTCTACTGTACTAATAATATGGCAGAGTATGAAGCCTGCATTCTTGGTTTGAGGTTAGCTATTGATATGGGAGTCCAGGAATTATTAGTGTTGGGAGATTCGGATTTTCTCGTCCATCAAATTCAAGGTGATTGGGAGACGCGAGATTTGAAGCTCATCCCGTATCGACAATGCTTGCAGGAGTTGTGTCAACGGTTTGTGTTAGTGAAATTTAGGCATATTCCAAGGATTCATAATGAAATTGCCGATGCTTTAGCCACTCTGTCTTCAATGCTCCAATATCCTGATAAAGCTTATATCGATCCAGTGTATATACAGAGTCGTGATCAGCATGCTTACTGTAATGCAGTTGAAGAAGAGCTCGATGGAGAACCTTGGTTCCTGGATATCAAGCGGTACATTCAGTCAGGAGAATACCCATCATATGCCACCAACGATCAAAAGAGAATTATTAGGCGTTTGGCTAGTGGATTTTTCTTAAGTGGGGGAATCTTGTATAAGAGGACCCCAAATCTGGGACTTTTAAGGTGTGTAGATTCAAAAGAAGCCTCGGCAATCATGGTTGAAATACACTCCGGAGTATGCGGGTCGCATATGAACGGTCATGCCTGTCAAAGAAGATTCTTCGAGCAGGTTATTACTGGCTCACTATGGAAAGGGATTCTATTCAATTTGTTCAAAAGTGTCATCAATGTCAGGTACATGGTGATCTGATACGATCTCCTCCTGTTGAGTTGCATGCAATGGCCGCTCCATGGCCGTTCGTGGCTTGGGAAATGGATGTGATTGGACCGATTAAGCCGAAGGCATCAAATGGGCATAGATTCATTTTGGTAGCCATTGACTACTTCACAAAGTGGGTAGAAGCAGTAACTTTCAAGTCAGTGACAAAGAAAGCGGTAGTAGATTTTGTTCATGCTAATATCATTTGTAGATTTGAAATTCCTAAGACGATTATTACAGACAATACTGCCAATCTCAATAGTCATTTGATGTAAGAAGTATGTCAACAGTTTAAGATCACGCATCGAAATTCTACTCCATATTGCCCAAAGGCCAATGGTGCTGTAGAAGCCGCCAATAAGAATATAAAAAAGATACTACGAAAAATGATACAAGGGTCTAGACAGTGGCATGAAAAGTTATCATTTGCATTGCTAGGTTATCGCACCACTGTTCGTACTTCAATAGGGGCAACTCTATATTTATTGGTATATGGGACAGAAGCGGTCATCCCTGCAGAAGTTGAAATTCCCTCTCTTCGAGTCATTGTAGAAACAGAGATTGATGATGACGAATGGGTAAAAACCCGACAGGAACATTTGAGTTTGATTGAGGAAAAAAGGCTAACGTCTGTGTGTCATGGCCAGTTGTATCAAAGAAGGATGGCTCGAGCGTATAACAAAAAGGTATGTCCCGGGAATTTTGAAGTTGGTCAGTTGGTATTGAGACGTATCCTTCCTCACCAGGTTGAACCAAAAGGCATGTTCTCCCCTAACTGGCAAGGTCCCTTTGTTGTGAAGAAAGTGTTGCCTAATGGAGCCTTATATTTGACAGATATTGAAGGCAAAATGGTAGAAATGGCTATCAATGCTGATGCGGTTAAAAGATATTATGTATGATATTTGATCCTTTGTTGATTTTATTGCATGTTTAGTACTTGCATTTTTGAAGATTGACATGATGAAGGCATTTTATTCTTCTATCCAAACATGGTGTCATCCTTTGTTTACTATTTGAGCTTCATTTTATTTTTCTTTCATATCCCTCTTTTAGAATCAAAATAGAGTCAAAGATAAATGTCAAGAAAATAAGAATAAAAGAAAGAGTTCAAAAATTAAAAAAAAAAATCAAAATCAAATCAAAACAAAGAACAAGCTGATGGAACTACGTCCGACCTGATTCTCCTCTCTTGAGAGTGAGATACGTAGGCTGCCCTATTTTGGGCTCGGTCCAACCAAATAAAGATTTAAGATTCACCCAGTCAACAAAACTGGGGCATGAGTTAATGTGTTGTTTGAGTCGATTCCAAAAGTTGTAAGTCCCACCCCCACTTCAAGTATCGTTTGAGCCCCTTACCATTTTTTTCTAACCTTAACCGAAAGCCAAGTTACAACCAAAGAAAGTCCTTCAGATCAATTTTTGATAATGTTAAGGATAAGCATGTGATGGATATGATGGTACCTCTTGTCTGCCTCAACATAAGAAATCAGGAAAGAAATACAAAAATGAGAGAGTCTTATTGGTGAAAACCCCCCGTGGGCATCATAAGGCGATGGTGAGTTGAGAGAAATGAAAATGAGAGAGTCTTATTGGTGAAAACCTTTGCAGGCACCATAAGGCGATGGTGAGTGGAGAGAAATAAAAATGAGAGAGTCTTATTGGTGAAAACCCTCACGGGCACCGTAAGGCGATGGAGAGTTCAAGAGAAAAGTGAAAAGTGAGAAGAAAGAGATTTGTTGGTGAAAGTCTTTTAAGATGTCGTCAATCGAATGTGATGTATGAGTCCAATGGATTTAAAGAAGCAGTTCAGCGGCAAAAGGTACGAACTCAACAACCAATGGGGAGTTTGGATAGGAAGATCAGGCAGCTCAATCCAAAATGCATGTCATAATCATTGGAGTTGGTTGTCGTATTCAGATAAGTTTTTTTTTTTGAATATGGGACATTGCCCTTTTCTTTCATTTACATATTCATGCTTTTTGTCTTTTTATCTCATTTATCAAAATAAAAGTCCCCATCATTTCTTTACATTTTAAGTCAAGTCTGTGTCAAAACAAGCGAGAAAAGATTTCAAAATTTACTACCAGTCTTTCCAATTATATGAGGAAAAGCCAAGGAATAGCACAGGAAGAAATATGATCATAATTCAACATGAAGCAAAGGAAGTCTATCAACCGGCAGGCTATTGGATTCATAGAAACATTCAGATTTGGAAAAAGTGCACCTCAGGGGCATGGTAAAATGGAAACCCGTTGTTTAAGTCAGAACTCATTTCCCTCAATCTGGATTCGGGTCGATGATGCAGCAAGACAAGGCAGGTGTTAGCAATTTAGAACAAAGATGAAAGGAGTGAGTGCTGGACAGATACCCGAGAAGCCAAGATCTGCAAGCCACCACTAAGTTTTTAACTGACAAATTTTCTTTGTTGAAATAGGGGCAAATTAGTTTCACTTGATTCAGCTACCATTGGAAATGCACATCCGTGGAAATTTACTTTCAGTTCAGGACCCTCCTGAAAAATGGGGTTTTACTTTATGTTCAGGACCCTCCTGAAAAATGGGATTTTACTTTATGTTCAGGACCCTCCTAAAAAATGGGATTTTATTTTATGTTCAGGACCCTCCTGAAAAATGGGATTTTATTTTATGTTCAGGACCCTCCTGAAAAATGAGATTTTACTTTCTGTCCAGAGATTTTACTTTATGTTCAGGACCCTCCTGAAAAAATGATATTTTACTTTCTGTTCAGGACCCTCCTGAAAAATGGGATTTTTACTTTCTGTTCAGGACCTTCCTGAAAAATGGGATTTTTCTTTCTTCTCAGGACCCTCCTGAAAAATGGGACTTTACTTTCTTCTCAGGACCCTCCTGAAAAATGGGATTTTACTTTCTGCTCAGGACCCTTCTGAAAAATGGGATTTTACTTTATGTTCAAGACCCTCCTGAAAAATGGGATTTTACTTTCTGTTCAGGACCCTTCTAAAAAAATGGGATTTTTACTTTCTGTTCAGGACCCTCCTGAAAAAATGGGATTTTACTTTCTTCTCAGGACCCTCCTAAAAAATGGGATTTTACTTTCTTCTCAGGACCCTCCTGAAAAATGGGATTTTAATTTCTACTCAGGACCCTCCTGAAAAATGGGATTTTACTTTATGTTCAGGATCCTCCTGAAAAATAGGATTTTACTTTTTGTTCAGGGATTTTACTTTATGTTCAGGACCCTCCTGAAAAAATGGTTACTTTATGTTCAGGACCCTCCTGAAAAATGGGATTTTACTTTCTGTTCAGGACCCTCCTGAAAAATGGGATTTTACTTTATGTTCAGGACCCTCCTGAAAAAAACATGGGATTTTACTTTATGTTCAGGACCCTCCTAAAAAATGGGATTTTACTCTATGTTCAGGACCCTCTTAAAAAATGGAATTTACTTTCTGCTCAGGATCCTCCTGAAAAATGGGATCTTACTTTCTTTTCAGGACCCTCCTGAAAAATGGGAATTTACTTTATGCTCAGAACCCACCTGGAAAATGGGGCAACACTTTCAAAAATGAAATACTACTTTACTATAATGTTGTTTGGGACAATTTTTGTTTTAGTTTTAACTTTGGGTTTCAGGAGCCCGCCTGAAGAATAGGGTGATGAAATAGCAAGTCAGGAGCCCGCCTGGAGAACAGGGTGATGAAATAGCAAATCAGGAGCCCGCCTGAAGAATAGGGTGATGAAATAGCAAGTCCGGAGCCCACCGGGAGAACAAATCAAAGTAATTGAAAGCCAAGCAACAAGGTGAAATAAATTGCAAGTTAGGAGCCCGCCTGAAGAATAGGGTGATAAAAGTCGAGTCAAGAACCAAAAGAAGCTGTATAGTTAGGATTTTTGTAATTTTATTTATGTTTTAACTTGTAATTTTCATTTTTGATGTAATAACAGAGCCGTGGACCGGAACCTCGACGGAACCTCACTCGACTCTCCAACTCGGTATAGTCCATCTCTGCCCAATCCTTGGAGATACTTGTCACTTGATCCCCTTATAAATTGGGCGGGTAGGCTGTCCTAATTCAAGACCCGATAGTCCTTCTTTCTTCTGT
>NW_025847576.1:0-1067 GCF_002878395.1 Capsicum annuum | reverse complement strand
CCCCCCCCCCTAAAAATTGAATTATTTTTCTTAACCCTATTTGACAACCCCAACCCCCACCTACCAGCCCACTTCCCGAAAAAAAAAATTGATTTATTTTTAAAAAATTTAAAATGTTTTACTTATTCCACCCTTCTTATCCTACACGTTCTCATTGTTTTTGTTAAATATATAAAAATGATTTAACAAAACATATACTTATTCAATTTGCATAACGCGAACACAAGAATATAAGTAGAAACAACTTACTTTTCTAGAAAACATTTTTCCTCCTCCATATCGAAAACATCCTAAAAAAAAGTATTTTTCGGGGTCAAAAATTATTTTTCTAAAATATATTTTTACTCTTGAGTTGAACACTAAAATGTATTTTCTAAAATATTTTCATTCACCAATCAAACACTAGAAAATATTTTCCGAAAAATATTTTTCACTCACCAACCAAACATAAGAAAACAAGCAAGAAACCGACTTATTTTTCGAGAAACTATTTTCTAAAAAAATATTTTCCATGATAAACATTTTCCTTCGTACCAAACACACCCTTGATGTAAAACAATATTCACACGTAAACAAATCATTGCAAATTGTGGCCTACGGCCTTACATTAACATAAACCATAAGAATAACAACTAAGATCAAAGTTTCTTCAAAACAATATCAGTGTGCCTTACTCACCAAATAATCACCACTTTGTCCTTTGCCTCTTCTTACTTAATTTTTTATCAGTTACTAATCCACAAAGTCCCCCTAATGTTACTGCTGTGTTAACAATAAATGAAACTCCAAGGTACCTCTCTACTTTATTTGAGGTAGTGGTACTGACTGCGTATATTTTACCCATCTCAGATCCCACTTTGTGAGAATACACTAGGTATGCTGTTGTTGTTTAAACTCCAAGGTACGTTTTAACAACATGTTACATAAATGGACTATATTTTGAAGACGAGTACTCGATAATACCAGGATACACTGATCAATGCAGGTTACACATTTTTTTGGGAGAACACAACACACTCAGGAATAATTGGCAAAGAAGAACTTTTGCAAAACTATTTTGTCAAATA
>NW_025847575.1:0-1656 GCF_002878395.1 Capsicum annuum | reverse complement strand
TGGCATGCCTGTTTGTTTTGGTTGGAAGGAGTTTGTCATAGTTACTGGACTAAAATGTTATCCTTTTTCTCAAGTTATACCTATTCTAACCCAAAAAAAGCACCCCACACACCCAAAAAAGGCAAAGGCAAGTCGTGTGATCGTGATGACCTGGTGTCCATTGTTGGTCCAAGCTTCAAAAATTAAAATTTGATAGAATCGTTGAAAGGTAAAGGACTTCCAAAGAAGCACAAGCAGTCATTGTGCTTGGTTTGGTTTGTATATAATATTCTTTGGACGAGAGACGTCAACAACAACATAAGCCTTGATTTAATAAAGCTCTTCGAGGATCTTGAGATGTTTAACAGCTATCCTTGGGGGTATGAAAGCTTCAAAATGGCTGTCAAATATTTGTTGACTCCGTTAGCGCCAAAGACAGTCAACTTATATGGCTTCCCATGGGCTTTCATGGTAAATGTTTCTTTCTTCTATTATGATATCGTTCATTTTTCCTTACTCAATAATAGTTTTAATTTATTGGCATTATTTTATAGGTTTGGGCGTTTGAAGCCATTCCTTATTTGAGACAACAAGTGAACTACCAGGAAGGAGTTTCTCGTCCAAGAATCTTGAGATGGTTGTCGGCCAAAACTAATAAAAATACAAAATTTCTTGATCTCTTCAACCCCCCAAAGGATGCAGTAAGTATAATTATAATTAATATTTTCTTTTAATTAATGATTTTTTTAATGATCTAATCATCATTCTAATATATGTAATGATTTATGTTAGATTGTGCATCCGTCGCTAGTTCTGACCAATCGAGAGTTGAAGATGCCATTTTTTCTTACTTTACAATCTGTGCAAACTTTATCGGACCTTAAGGTCATCGCCAGAATAAAAATAGAATTGTTTGGACAACCATTACAAGAAAAATAATTTTGGAGGGTGGGCTTGTTGTTTTGATGGTCTTAGTGGTGATGGAGCTATTGGTGGTGGTAGTGGTGCTGCTGTTGTTGGTGCTAATGATGCTCCTCTTACATTATTTAAAGCAAATCATTATAAGTATAATCATACTAGTTATACAAATGTCAAGACTGTAGGGCGAAACATGATGTAGCGATTAATGCTATTAATGAATTAATTGCTTCTGTAAAGGAATTGACATCTAAGAGGGGTCGCATTCCATCAAAGAGGATTTTATTTCCATCCTCTCCATTAGAGATTAGGGCTAAGTGGAGAAGGAGAGTGATTTTCAAGGCATTATCAAGTATCCAAAAAAGTGAAATTGCAACTCCTCTGTCTATGTGTTACACTGAGCAACGTATAATGTCCAAAGAAGAGCAGCACGGGATGAAGAAGGTGAATATATATGTCTTCCAACTGAAAAAACAAACAGACACATATCTATTTCAACAGATGACACATCTGCTGAAAATTATCAAACAGTTATATACATCTGTTGCAACAATTGACTAACTTGTTGCACCAGATAAAGTATCTGTTGTGACATATGTCTCGTCTGTTTTAGCAAATCAAACAACTCTTCATACCGCTTTTATTTTTACCAACAGATGACTTATCTGCTGCAACAGATGATTCATATATTGCAATAAATGGTTCATCCATTGGAAATTATCATACAGGGTCTTCCTCATGTAGAAATTTGTCCCAACA
>NW_025847574.1:0-2029 GCF_002878395.1 Capsicum annuum | reverse complement strand
GTGTCATTTAAATTGGGAACTGGTGAGGAGGTTAGAGAAATAAAAATAAGTATTCATGCGGATCAGAATATTAGGAATGATATTGTTCAGATTTTGATCGAGTATAAGGATGTTTTTGCTTGGTCTTATGATGATACGCCGGGTCTAAGCACGGATTTGGCGGTCCACAAACTGCCTACATACCCTGATTCTCACCGGTCCAGCAAAAACAAAGAAAGTTTAAAACTAACGTGAGCGATAAAATCAAAGAGGAAATCATGAAGCAATTGAACGCAAACGTGATCAGGGTCATTCAATACACCGCATGGTTGGCTAATGTGGTGCCCGTACCGAAGAAAAATGGCAAAATCAAAGCTTGTGGTGACTATAGGGATTTGAACAAAGCAAGCCCTAAAGATAACTTTCCGCTACCCAATATTCATATCCTTGTTGATAATTGTCCTAAACATGAGATCCAATCTTTTGTGGATTGTTATGCCGGATATCACCAGATTCTGATGGATGAACCAGATGCAGAAAAGACTGCTTTCACCACCCCTTGGGGTACTTATTGCTATAGGGTCATGCCATTTGGTTTAAAGAATGCGGGAGCTACGTACATGAGAGCTATGACTACTATTTTTCATGACATGATGCACAAGGAAGTAGAAGTATATGTTGATGATGTCATTATCAAGTCCAAGACACAAGTCGATCATGTATGTGACTTGAGGAAATTCTTTGAAAGATTGCGAAAGTATAATCTTAAGCTCAATCCAGCCAAGTGTGCATTTGGCGTTCCATCCGGGAAACTTTTGGGTTTCATAATTAGCCGTAGAGGCATTGAATTGGACCCCGCCAAGGTAAAATCTATTTGAGAATTGCCGCCTCCGAAGAATAAAACTGAGGTCATGAGTTTTCTTGGAAGGCTGAATTATATAAGCAGATTCATCGCTCAGCTCAGCACTATATGTGAACCGATATTTAAGTTGCTAAAAAAGGATGCTGCTATCAATGGACAGACGAATGTCAAGAATCATTCGACAAGATTAAAGAATATTTGGCAAATCCTCCTGTGTTGGTCCCACCGGAACCTGGTAGGCCTTTATTTCTATATCTGTCAGTGATGGACAATTCTTTTGGCTGTGTTTTAGGATAGCATGATATCACAAGCAAAAAGGAACAAGCAATCTATTATTTGAGCAAAAAGTTCACGAGTTACGAGGTGAAATATGATCTTTTAGAAAAGACATGTTGCGCCCTAACTTGGATTGCTCAGAAGTTGAAGCACTATTTTTCGTCCTACACAACCTACCTCATATCTCAAATGGATCCTTTAAAGTATATTTTTCAAAAACCTATGCCCACAGGCAGATTGGCGAAGTGGCAGATTTTACTTACAGAATTCGACATTGTGTACGTTACTCGTACCGCTTTGAAAGCGCAAGCATTGGCCGATCATTTGGCAGAGAACCAAGTTGACAATGATTATGAGTCTTTGAGAACTTACTTTCCTGATGAAGAGATAAATTCAATTGAGGAAGAAGTTCAAGATGATATGTATGCATGGAAATTATATTTTGATGGGGCAGTCAATGTCAAAGGAGTAGGAATTGGGGTGGTTCTCGTCTCACCAACCGGGCATCATTATCCCGCCACAGCACGACTCCGTTTCTTTTGTACTAATAACACAGCAGAATATGAAGCTTGCATCATGGGGTTAAATATGGCAATAAATCTGGATGTGCACAAGCTAATGGTGTTGGGAGATTTCGAATTACTAATTCGACAAATTCAAGGTGAATGGGAAACGAGAGATATCAAGCTCATTCCATACAAATAGTTCGTAGAGGACCTTAGCAAAAGTTTTGAGTCTATCGAGTTTAGATATATTCCCAGATCCCATAATGAGCTGGCTGATGCCCTGGCTACCCTAGCTTCCATGCTCCCGTACCCAGGAAATACGCATCTCAACCCATTAGAGATACAGATACGAGATCAACATGGTTATTGCAATATAATTGACGCAGAACCAGATAATGAACCTTGG
>NW_025847573.1:340-1250 GCF_002878395.1 Capsicum annuum | reverse complement strand
TTTGACCAAATAGTTTAATCTATAGGATTGAACGTTTAGAAATCACCTATGTGAGGATGAAGTGGAAGCCGCTTCAAGGAAAATGTTAGCAAAGGCCTATTTTCTAAGCTCTCATGAAACTGGGACGTATTCATGGCTGAAAAGAACAAAATCGTGAGAATCATGAATGGTAAAAGGATGGTTGTGTGACATGTGTTGACTAGGTATACATTAAAGCTCAACGGTTCAAAGATATTAAATCTACCGATTGACCGAGTGCATCTGATGCATGTTCACTACAAAAAGTTCAAAGGGAAATCCACTTATCCAGATGCAATCAGTCTTTGCTTAATGATCACACACTTGTCCAAAAATTTTTTATGAAAAATAGTCATTCCCCATTCATGTGGGGGATTGTTGGGTTAAAGTATATGAGAAGTGTGAATGAAAAATGGAGGAAACCAAGTGAAAAAAAAACATAGAGAAGAAAACACTAAAATGGAAAGTGCACTCTAAAATGGAACGTCTACTATTTCTCCCACATTGGTGGGAGAAGGTGACTTTCAAGTGTTTATATTAAGAAACACTTATTCCACTTGGTAAGTGAGGCAAGAAATAATAGATACCTCGCGCCGTCGTCGTCGTCGCTCTTTCGGCTTCAGCTTTGGCTTTGGCTTCGGCTTCCAATTGACAGAAATTTAATCTGAAGGGAAAATAAAAATGAAGTAAATTTTTTCTGTATTTTGATCCCCCATTTATATGCATGCATGCACTGTTTAGAACTGATGCTTCAGAAGGATGTAATCCTTCAACAAAATGACACACTGATTCATGAAAAGACATGCCTGTTCGAAAAAAATGCATTCTTTGGACGAACAGACATGATTTTCCAGAAAAGGTCACACCTTTTAAGTGAACCATTGCCACTTTT
>NW_025847573.1:0-240 GCF_002878395.1 Capsicum annuum | reverse complement strand
GTTGAGTGAGTTCATAGAATCCAACAATTTGAGGTACCGCTATTGTTTGGATTGAAGGCCATTTTATCCCGGGAGGAAGATTCCATAACCTTGGGTACAATGAGAGTAATTATTCCCTAAGGACACTCTGTAAAGTCGGGGGACTTGGCCTTAAAAGTCTATTTCATCTCTTTTCTGAATCTTAACACACTTCTTAGATAGATTATTCATAATCAAGTGTTGAAGGTGTTACGGAACTTC
>NW_025847572.1:195-1002 GCF_002878395.1 Capsicum annuum | reverse complement strand
AAGTAGTAATACAAAATTTAAACTAAAAGTAAATGATGTAGTTGAAATAATGGGAAATAAAGGCATAAGTTTAATAAAACCAATAAAAATAGACCCCGAAATATATGCAGGTTTAGAATGAAATTTAAACAAATTTACCAAACTAAAAACTTTTACACCAGACTCTCATCTATTATATACTACAAGTAAAGGAGAAACTTCGGTCAGGTTTACGGATTATAATTACACAACTAAAAAAAATTTAGACGACGATGAAACAGAGAGTAATATCGAAACAGAAAGCGAGTTTATGAATATAGAAGTCCTACAAGAAGGATATGAAGTAGACTTGGCCATAGAAAAGGCTGAAAACTTAGCAGATATTTTGTGATCCATCCATTTGAGTGGCTGTTATAGGTCTTTCAATTACTTTTAGTAATTGTTCCGGTACTATTTCTTTATTTATTAAACAGCTAGTACATCCGGGATCTACTAATGCTAGAGTTTTTATTTCTACATCTTTTATATTAATTTTTACTAAAACTTTTATATTAGAGAATTCTTTATCTTCGTTGCATATTAGACTAGTGTCATTTTTTTCTAAATTCATAAGTTTTGCTTCTAGTTTTTCTAAATGTACCGCCTCTTGTGTATCTGTTTCTTCTATGGCGATTTTGGTTTTTCCTTTTTCTAGGATAGTTAATCTTTGTTCTAAATCATTTACTCTGGTTTCTAAAGTAGACACCCTTAGATTTAGGATTTGATTATTCGTATATTTTTGTCCGTTATTTACTTCGGGTTCCACTTGTATTTTTAAGGTGTTTTCTA
>NW_025847572.1:0-95 GCF_002878395.1 Capsicum annuum | reverse complement strand
AGCGAGTTTATGAATATAGAAGTCCTACAAGAAGGATATGAAGTAGAAATGGCCATAGAAAAGGCTGAAAACTTAGCAGAAGAATATAAATATAT
>NW_025847571.1:0-2360 GCF_002878395.1 Capsicum annuum | reverse complement strand
CATATTTCTTTTGAGACTAAAATTGAGAAGGTGAATATGAGTGAGAGCATTGAAGATAGTTAAGTTTTGATGTGTGATTGGTTGGGCCTTACTTAAAGCACTATTCTAAATTATGTTTAGAGGATGTCTTGTCTATGAAATCATTTAAAATAGTGGAAGAGTGTGAAGATGAGGAATAAGAATCCTATATTCTTAAATTTGTACTAGATAAGCAAAATAAAAACACACCTCACTTCAAGGCCGAGTGGTTTACCATACATATTCAATTACTCGGTTCCTTAATCTTTGTACCACCTTCCTATGAGCGAGGCAAACATATGGATGGAAAGTTGGGGGTGAAATTCATATCCTCAAGGTGGAGGAAAAAGTTGATTGGGTCATGCCGCGATACTAAATTTGGCGCTTCTTGGGAGGCAACCCAAGCAATGTATGTTTTATTTTTAGTTATTAATTTTTACTTCATGTAGTTTTTGTTTTTGTTGAGTCACAGGTTCATGGAAAGTCTGAGTACCAAAAACCTGAGCTAAGGAGCATGGCAAAAACTGAGTGTGGGATCCCACAGACCACCTTTTTGTGTAAAGATGCTACTAGCTAGGACTAGAGGCCTCAGGGAGTATTTCTATCTCTTACTTTTAAGTTCACTTTGGGGACAAAATAGATTTTTAAGTGTGGGGTGGGGAAATTTCTAAATTTTTGCTCATTTAATTTTTTTTGTCTAAGATATTCTTGTTGGTGCTATTTTTAATTACATCGTGCAAATTTTTTGTTTGGCAAAAGCATGTGATTGTAGAGTGTTGGTGGAGGACGGCCACATTAAGAATAGATGGCAGTTGTACTTTCATAGGCTCTTGAATGACGAAGGGGATAGAGATATTGTGTTAGGGGAACTGGAGCACTCAGAGGAGTGTCGGGATTTCAGCTACTGTAGACGTTTTAAGGTAGAAGAGGTTAGAGAGGCTGTTTGCAGGATGCGAAGGGGTAGGGCAACGGGGCCGGACGAGATACCGATGGAGTTTTGAAAGTTCGTTGGAGAGGCTGGTGTAAGGTGGTTGACTGGATTGTTTAATGAAATCTTCAAGACGGCAAAGATGCCCGAGGCTTGGAGGTGGAGTACCATGATCCCTCTCTATAAGAATAAGGGTGACATCCAGAGTTGCAATAATAATAGGGGGATTAAGTTATTGAGTCACTCTATGAAGATTTGGGAGAGAGTGGTCGAGGTGAGGCTGAGACGGATAGTGGCTATTTTGGAAAACCAGTTTGGATTTATGCCTGGACGCTCGACGACGGAGGCAATTCACCTGGAGCGGAGGTTTGTGGAATAGTATAGGGAAAGGAAGAAGGACCTGCACATGGTGTTTATCGACCTGGAGAAGGCTTACGACAAAGTCCCCAGGGAGGTGCTTTGGAGATGCTTGGAGGTGAGTGGAGTACCGCTGGCATATATCAGAGCAATTAAGGATATGTATAATAGAGCGAAAACCCAGGTGAGGACGGCGGGAGGAGACTCAGAGCATTTCACTGTCTTGACAGGATTGCATCAGGGATCTACTCTTAGTCCCTTTTTGTTTGCGTTGGTGATGGATGTGTTGACGTGGCGTATTCAAAGGGAGGTGCCATGGTGTATGCTTTTTGCAGACGATGTAGTTCTGATAGATGAGACTCGAGGGGGTGTGAATGACAAATTAGAGGTGTGGAGGCAAACTCTTGAGTCTAAAGGGTTCAGGGTGAGCAGAAGCAAGACAGAGTATGTAGAATGCAAGTTTAATGACGTGAGGCGGGAGAACGAGGTAGTAGTGAAGCTGGAATCACAGGAGGTATGTAAGAGGAATAGTTTCAAGTATCTCGGGTCCGTGATCCAGAGTAACGGTGAGATTGACGAGGATGTCTCGCACCGTATTGGGGCGGGATAGATGAAGTGGAAGCTCGCGTCTGGGGTGTTGTGTGATAAGAAGGTGTCGCCCAAGCTGAAAGGCAAATTCTATAGGGCGGTAGTCCATCCGGCCATGTTGTATGGAGCGGAGTGTTGGCCAGTCAAGAACTCCCACATCCAAAAAATGAAGGTGGTAGAAATGCGGATGTTGCGCTGGATGTGTGGGCTGACTAGAGGGGATAGAGTTCGGAATGAGACTATCCGGGAGAAGGTTGGTGTGACTCCAGTGGAGTGCAAGATGCAGGAAGCCCGATTGAGATGGTTCGGACACGTGAAGAGGAGGGGCATGGATGCCCCGGTTCGTAGGTGTAAGAGGCTAGCGTTGGATGGTTTTAGGCGGGGTAGGGGTAGGCCGAAGAAGTACTGGGGTGAGGTGATTAGGCGGGACATGGAGCAGTTACAGCTCACCGAGGACATGACTCTAGAT
>NW_025847570.1:0-1141 GCF_002878395.1 Capsicum annuum | reverse complement strand
GTGGATTAGGGTAATCTAGTCAAATAATTTTTTTAATATTATTAAAAGTTTTCTTAATGAGTGTGTCAAAATTTTAAAAATTGCTATTATGAACAAAGTAATAAAAAATAAAGAAAAAAAACAAATCAAAATACTGTTCAATATATAAGATTTTGAATAAATTCATCATAATTCATGAAGCATTCCAGGTCGTTATTTGATTATCTCCAACCCCTCTCAATCTTTTATTAATTTTTGGTTCAGTTTGCAAATGAATTCTGAAATGGATCAGCTTTAAAATAGAGAAAAGACATTTTTTCCCCCTGAACTTGTCCTCCCAACTCACTTTAGCACTTAAACTTAACTTTCGTTTATTTACCTCCTTAACAACTTTCGAGTGAATTAATTTCAACCTCAAAATCAGAATTCCACTCTTACAAGGAGAGTGCACTACACACGCGCTACGTCATTGCCAAACAGTGCCACATCAGTGACATGTTATTGCAACGTAAGAAATTATAATTTTTTTAAAAAAAATAATTTCACACACTTACTTTTTATATATTTAAAAAAAAAAGAAAATATATATATATATATACATACTATTTTTATATATAAAATATATATATTTAAAAGAGTATATTTTTTATAAAAATATATATTTTATATAAATAAAATAGACCCCACCCCACCCCAATTCCTTCTTCTTCTTCAGTAGACAGCAGCCTCCGTCCCCTCCCCCCTCCCCCTCCTTCTTCTTCTTCTTCACATAAAAGCACCCCTTTTTCTTTTTCTTTCACCATTGTTGCAACCTTTTTAATGAGTTTTTTTTTTCTTCCACAAATGAAAAATTAACTTGAATTAACTTGAGCAAATTCAACAATGGACTAAATACAAGTACATGGTCACAAAAACACATCAATACACAAAATCTCAAATTCAAATTCTTTCACATTAACCAAAACCTAAAATCCCAAAACTCCAAAATTTTTAATATTTTACTCAAAAATATCTACAGAAATGGCATAAACAGTCCCAAATTCAGAAATGGCATAGATTGTATTCGCATGACATGAAATTCTTGGCCAAGAACCAAACTTGTTCATCAATCCTGAAGCCTTTTTTATTGTCGAAAAATAAAATTTTGGATCAATTAAGACTT
>NW_025847569.1:658-1079 GCF_002878395.1 Capsicum annuum | reverse complement strand
GTTGTTTTTTTTTTCCTTAGCCGTGTGTGTGTTTGTGTTTTTATATGTAGTGGTATGTGTGTGTGCAGATGTTTAGTGTAGTGTTTTTTGTTTTTTGGTTTCCGTGTGTGTGTATATGTGATATTAGTAGTGCATATGTGTGTAGTAGTTATATATAGTAGTGCATGTGTGTGTAGTAGTTATATATAGTAGTGCATGTGTGTATAGTGTAGTGTGCATATATAGTAGTGGTGCATATATAGTAGTAGTCTTTGTAGTGTATGCAGATATGTAGTAGTAGTGTAGTTTCTTGGTTTCCGTGTGTAGTGTATATAGTATATGTCTCTCTGTCGTTGTAGTTATGTAGGATAGTGTGCTTTATATAGTATAGTAGTAGTGTAGTGCATGTAGTATAGTGGTGTTTGTGTTGTGTGTGGGGGGG
>NW_025847569.1:0-558 GCF_002878395.1 Capsicum annuum | reverse complement strand
AAATAAATAAAAAACTTATTTTAATATGACTTTATTTTGTAGTTTTCCAAACTTTAAAAGCAATCTTGTAAAATAAGATACTAAATGATGTAAAACATTCAGTTTGATCAAAAATTAGGTGTTTACAATGTACAAACCAAATATATTCAAAATACTATTTTATCATATATAGAATTTGAATTTGTTATTTGGTCCTAAATTATTATTATAGTAGTTTAGTTTAGGGGTGTCAAGTGGCCTGGCCCGACCCGGCCCGATTACCTAACCCGACCCGGTTTGACCCGACCCGGTAAGCCCTAGGGCTTTAGGGTTCCGAATCCAGGGTCGGTTATTTTGTTAAAATGGGCCCGATTAATCCGGCTCGGTCAAAGCCCGTCGGTTAACAGGCCCGGCCCGGCTCGGAAAAAAAAAAAGATATTTTGGATTTTGGGCCAAACTAGCCGTTGGCCCAACGGCTATATAGCCGTTTTTGGGTCCAAACGGCTAGTTTGGACCCATTTATTAAAAAGAAAAAAAAAACTTTAAAAAATATTTTTTAATCCCAAAAAAAAATCTATA
>NW_025847568.1:0-1490 GCF_002878395.1 Capsicum annuum | reverse complement strand
TTTGTAACATATCCTGTAAAGACACCCTGATACCGAGGAAGAAACTTTATGCCCGTATTCCTGCTTCATGAGGAGTGCACTTGGAAAGATTATTCTGACACCTTTCTACCGTCTTGAACAAACCTGCTAACTGAACCCTCAGTGTTTCCACTTTGGACCCTACACTTTCATCCTGATAGTCGTTTACTATGCATTCTTCCTGTATTCTTCCTCTAAGCTGCGCTGGTAAGGGTTGACTGATACCCGAAGGGATAGATTGAAGCCAAACCCCATATCCTTGAGTGCAGCCTGGATTATCCAAACTTTCTTTGAGTGTGTCCGAACCCAGCTTTGCTGCATGCTTCCAAAACTTCTCATACTTGCTCTCTCCTGAGGCTTGGTCCTTGAAGTACTCGACATCCTTCAGAAGATCCAATACTGGTGGCACATCCTGCAGCCTACCCAACTGGCGCATTACCCTAGAAGGACTGTATGGTCTAGTGCAATTGAGCCCTAACATAACTAAAGGGAGCTGCATTTGACAACCCAATAATATTATCTTTGGTCGAAGCCACAGATAAGTCCACAAAATGTTATCCCTGGTTCTTGACTCAAGAAATTTAATCCAAGTGTTGACTCCCACAGGTAACGAGAATTTATCCAAAAGCAACCTGGAGTCCATGGCTTTCACTTGATTGGGAATACAACAATCTACCACGTCTGGTCTAACTAAAGAAGGCGCATGCAAATGCTCCATCATCCATAACTGCAATATCAGGTTACTGCCCTAAAAAAATCTCCTTCCCCCCTTCACTTCGGTTAAAGCCTTATATATTTCTGTTAAGATCATGGGTATGAGAGTGAACCTTCCCTTTTGATTAATGCCCTTGTTGTTTTGATCCTTATGAAATAGGGTCATCACCACAGATTGCAATCGGGTATTAATACGTCTTTCTTCTAGTGCAAACACTAAAGTACCTAACAAAGCGAGGGTGAAGACTTCAAGACGCTTTCTCTCTCACTTCTCCTTAGTCATATGAAATTCATCCCAAAAGCAATCAAAACCTTCTGAGGGCCCAAATCTAGCGAACAAAAAAATCTAGGGAAACCCACGAGTCACTTAAACAACCCAAACGGATACCCTTACTTTTTAAACCACAAGACTGCAAAAATCTCACGCCAGTATGATTTCATGCTCGGATCATATCCTTCTCGATATAGGGTAAATGCAACAAACCGGATATTTATACCAAAGTAGGAGTCATTTCACATTCCCCAAACTACTTGGATCCCAAAAGGTCAACAAAGCCTCTATTAAATCTGGACGAAGGGTAACATACAGAAGTTCCGTAAGATCACCTAATATTTTAATTAGTTTCTGTTGATCAACAGAGTTAAGCATTTCCCGCCATTTGATTAACTTTTTGGGCACCTTGACAACCATCAGAACTCTAGACTTGGTGGACAAATCCATCCTGTAATAACACACAAGACGTTATCTCAAAAATTCG
>NW_025847567.1:0-1495 GCF_002878395.1 Capsicum annuum | reverse complement strand
ATAGGAACTTGAACCTTCGCTAGACACCCCCACACTTTGAAATATTTCAAGTTAGGTTTCCTTCCTTTCCATTTTTTGTAAGAAATTGATTGTGTATTACTATGGGGAACTCTGTTGAGTATACGATTGGCCGTAAGGATAGCCTCCCCCATAAGTTTTGCGGTAAACCAGAACTTATAAGTAAGACATTCATCATTTTCTTCAAAGTTCGATTTTTCCTTTCCGCAATTCCATTATATTGGGGTAAATACGGGGCCGTAATTTGATGGATTATTCCATTCTTTACACATATTTGCGCAAAGGGAGATTCATATTCTCCGCCTCTATCACTTCTTATCATTTTGATCTTTTTGTCTAACTGATTTTCAACTTCAGTTTTATATTATCTAAACGTATCTATTGCTTCATCCTTACTATTTAGCAAGTCGACATAACAATATCTAGTGCAATTGTCAATAAAAGTTATGAAATACTTTTTCCCACCACGAGATGGTGTTGACTTCATATCACAAATGTCAGTGTGTATTAAGTCTAAAGGATTGAAATTCCTTTCAACGGACTTATAAAGAAGCTTTGCATACTTCTATTCCACACACATTTGACACTTAGATTTATTGCACTTAAAGTTTGGCAAAACTTCTAAGTTAATCAGTTTTCATAATGTTTTATAATTAACATGGCCTAAACGTTCATGGCATAAATCATAAGACTCAAGCAAATAAGATGACTTTGAAGTTTTATTCATTTCGACAGTCATTACATTCATCTTATAAAGGCCCTCCGTGAGATAGCCTTTTCCTACATACATTTCTCCTTTGCTAACTATAATTTTTTCAGAAACGGTTACACATTTGAATCCGTTCTTATCTAGGAGTGAAACAGAAATTAAGTTCCTACGTAACTCCGGAACATATAGCACATTGTTCAATGTCAAGACTTTGCTGGAAGTCATCTTTAGACAAATTTTTCCTGTTCCCTCCACCTTAGCAGTAGCGGAGTTGGCCATGTAAAGCATTTCTTCTGCTTGAGCCGGAGCAAATGACGAGAATAACTCTTTGTTTGCGTAAACATGGCGTGTGGCACCAGAATCCATCCACCATTCGCGTGGATTCCCCACCAAGTTGCATTCCGTGAACATAGCACACAAATCATCATATTCTTTATTGGAATCAATCATGTTCGCTTGGTCCTTTTTCTTGCCTTTCTTCGGGGCTCGACAATCTGTAGACTTATGGCCAATTTTGCCACAATTGAAGCATTTTCCCTTGAACTTTTTCTTGGGTTGATTGCTTCCATGTTCAACTTTCTTTCTTTTCTTTGAGTTGTTTTGGCCATCTTCTACAATATGGGCTCCATTCATTGTAGAATTTCCCTTTGACCTTCTTTTGGTAGCTTTATTGTCCTCTTCAATACGAAGTCGAACGATAAGATTTTCAATGGTCATCTCCTTGCGTTTATGCTTTAAGTAGTTTTTGAAGTCTTTCCACAAAGGTGG
>NW_025847566.1:0-1356 GCF_002878395.1 Capsicum annuum | reverse complement strand
CAAAATCCTTTCTATTCCATTCCACCACCCCCGTACCTAGTATATAGAGCGCAACCATATGCCCAAACCCCTTCTTACCCGCAATGGCGCGCACAAACTCCACAAAATCGCCCATTTCCTCTACCAAATTACCAAAACCCCTTCAGACCTAGTTTTCAGCCTAGGCCTGAGTATAAGAAAGAGAAGGCGGTCAAAAACCAATTCACACCTCTTGGGGAGTCATATGCTAGCTTGTTTGATAGGTTGAGAAAGTTGAAGTTTTTAAGCCCAATTCAAGGAAGGCTTTCAAATCCACCGCCGAGGAATCTCAATTATTCTTTAAGGTGTGCGTACTGTTCTGATATGCCAGGCCATGATATCGAGAAATGTTGGCATTTAAAGAGAGTTGTTCAAGATTTAATTGACACAAATCAGATGCTGGTCCAGGCCCCGGAGGGTCCAAACATTAACCAGAATCCGCTGCCAACCCATGCTGAAGCCAATATGTTAGAATTGATATATGATGGGAAAGAGTCTTTGAGGGGTTATAAGCCTATTGTCAAGATACAGACCACTGAGGAAAAATCGGTGAATGTAGCGGAGTCTTTGAAAGCAATGTCATTGAACCGGGAAGGAATGAGAGAAGATAAAGCCCAAGAAAGTACAAAGAAACCCCTGATCACAGTACAAGGCGCCAGAAGAAATGTTGATTCAAGTCAGGATAAACCTAAGTTCACAGTGGTGGAAGCTCTGGGTCAGCCCATCTTGACGGTGAAAGGAGCACTGGCAGCGCCTATTGTCCTCAAACCGGTGACCCAACCTCCGATAGTTGATACGAAAAGGGTTCTCTGGAATTATGGGCGGACTGTGATAACCTATCATGGGAAAGAAGTTGTGGAAGATGTAGATGAGGTAAGGGGTTTGACTAGGTCAGAAAGATATTTCGTGCCTGAAAGCTTAAGAAAGTCCAAGCCAACGGTGAGTGGACCGTCATATATCAAAACGCCTATCACCGAAGAAGAAGCTGAAGAATTTTTGAAAAAGATGAAATTGCCAGAGTATTCAATATTGGACCAGTTGAAGAAAACCCCTGCTCAAATTTCCCTTTTATCTTTGTTGTTGCACTCGAAGGAGCATCGTGATGTTTTACTGAAGGTATTAAATGAAGTATATGTTCCTAGGGAGATTACAATCAAACAACTTGAGAAAATAGTTGGAAAAATCTTTGAGGTCAATCGGATCAGCTTTTCTGACCATGAATTGCCTGTTGAAGGTACAGGGCATAACCGGGGCCTTTACATTACGGTGAAGTGTAAAGATTTCTATGTCACTCATGTTATGATTGATGGAGGTTCAGGTGCAAATATTTGCCCTATT
>NW_025847565.1:0-1177 GCF_002878395.1 Capsicum annuum | reverse complement strand
CAGTCAAAAATCAATTCATACCTCTTGGGAAGTCATTTGTTAGCTTGTTTGATAAGTTGAGAAAGTTGAAGGTTTTAAGCCCAATTCAAGAAAGGCTTTCAAATCCACCGCCGAGGAATCTCGATTATTCTTTAAGGTGTGCGTACTGTTCTGACATGCCAGGCCATGATATTGAGAAATGCTGGCATTTAAAGAGAGCTGTCCAAGATTTAATTAACACAAATCAGATACTGGTCCAAGCCCCGGAGGGTCCAAACATTAACCAGAATTCGCTGCCAACCCATGCTGAAGCCAATATGTTAGAATTGATATAAGATGGGAAAGAGTCTTCGAGGGGTTATAATCCTATTGTCAAGATACAAACCATTGAGGAGAAATCGGTGAATGTAGCAGAGTCTTTGAAAGCAATGTCATTGAGCCAGGAAGGAATGAGAGAAGATAAAGCCCAAGAAAGCACAAAGAAACCCCTGATCACAGTACAGGGTGCCAGAAGGTATATTGATTTAAGTCAGGATAAACCTAAGTTGACAGTGGTGGGAGCTCTGAGTCAGCCCATCTTGACGGTGAAAGGAGCACTGGCAGCGCCTATTGTCCTCAAACCGGTGACCCAACCTCCGATAGTTGATACGAAAAGGGTTCCCTAGAATTATGGGCGGACTGTGATGACCTATCACAGGAAAGAAGTAGTGGAAGATGTAGATGAGGTTAGGGGTTTGACTAGGTCAGGAAGATGCTTCGTGCCTGAAAGCTTAAGAAAGACCAAACCAATGGTGAGTGGACCGTCATCTATCAAAAAGCCTATCACCGAAGAAAAAGCCGAAGAATTTTTGAAAAAGATAAAATTGCCAGAGTATTCTATAATAGACCAGTTAAAGAAAACCCCTGCTCAAATTTCCCTTTTATCTTTGCTGTTGCACTCCAAGGGGCATCGTGATGTTTTACTGACGGTATTAAATGAAGCATATGTTCCTAGGGAGATTACAATCAACCAACTTGAGAAAATGGTTGGAAAAATCATTGAGGTCAATCGGATCAGCTTTTCTGACGATGAATTGACTGTTGAAGTTACTGGGCATAACCGGGGCCTTTACATTACAGTGAAGTGTGAAGATTTCTACGTCACTAATGTTATGATTGATGGAGGTTCAGGTGCAAATATTTGCCCTATTTCTACTTT
>NW_025847564.1:0-3067 GCF_002878395.1 Capsicum annuum | reverse complement strand
GATGTTCACGAGTTTTATATCTCAACTCTCCATTGTTATATTTACTTAGCAAAGGTTTTAGTAACAGTGGTTGATTTACAATCGAAATTTTAAAAAAAAAAAATGGAGTACCAGCTTATACCGACTTCTTTCCTTTTTAACTTGTCACAATTCACATTATAAGAGTCAATTTGACAAATAACTATAAGAAAAATACTATAAGGTTTAATGTGATTATTTTTATATTAATATGATGAAAAATACGTCTTATAAAATCGGTCA
This sequence comes from Capsicum annuum, assembly GCF_002878395.1. Classification (NCBI taxonomy): domain Eukaryota; kingdom Viridiplantae; phylum Streptophyta; class Magnoliopsida; order Solanales; family Solanaceae; genus Capsicum; species Capsicum annuum. The sequence goes on along the minus strand of NW_025847564.1, from coordinate 2,806 downwards.
AGAATCCATTTAGCTTTTAATGATATTCTTAATAAATATTTCATTAATTAAATTAGTATTGATTTACCCATATTTTAATACTAGGGGGCGGGGCATGTGTTAGCATGGGCTCGACATCGATTATATTTAGACTACTATTTTAAAATTTAAAAGTAAATATTCAAAATTTGATACCAAATAGATGCTAAATTATAAGAATATATGATAATTTGGGAGACTTTTTAAGTTGTTAACTATTATAATTTATAATTTTTTTTTTTGTAATTTTCAAATAATATGTGTTACTCTTCTTGTCCAAACTTTTGTGACTTTGATAATCAATTATATTTTTAAAATTATTTAATTTTTAAATTAATATAATTTATAATACTTTTGTTCTATTTCAATTTAAGTCGCACTGATATAATTTTCAAAAGTCAATCAAATATTTTATATCTTTAAAATTTTTAACTTGTTAATTATTATGATTTATAGTATTTTTTACGTACTATTTAAAATATATAACGAATTAATTTTTTTGGGGATATTTTAAATTATCAACTATTGTAATGTATAATACTTTTTATGTAATTTTCAAATAATATACATTACTCTCCTTGCCCAAACTGTTGTAGCATTATAGTTAATTATATTTTAAAAATAATTTAACTTTTTAATTATTGTGATTTATAATACCTTTTCTTTAATCTAATTTAAGTGTCACTGATATAATTTCAAGAGTCAACCAAATATTTTATATATCTTAAATTTTTTAAGTTGTTAATTATTGTGATTTTTAGGAATTTTTACGTTGTTTTTGGAAATATGTAACAGATAAAAAAGAATAAATTAAAATGGAGGAAAAAAATGAAGCCAAGGAAAAGGACAAATAAATCTTTAAATTTTTTAAGTTATTAATAATTTTGATTTATAACTTTTTTTAAGTATTTTTTTGAAATATCTAAAAAATAATTTATTTTTAGATATTCTGTTAACTATTGTAATTTATAATACTTTTTATGTAATTTTCAAATAATATATATCACTCTTCTTGTCCAAATTTTTGTGGCATTGAAATCCAATTATATTTTTTAAATAATTTAAGTTCTTAATTATTATGATTTACAATACTTTTTCTTCTATGCTAATTTAAGTAGCACAGTGCTTAGATGACCATAATAATTAATTATGGGTGATGTAGTAAAATCATGATTGAAACAACGAAGCATACATGTCTTAAATAACTTTCAACAATTAATTAGAAGTAATATAACAAAATTACTATAATAAAATACTTCTGAAAAGATTAAAATGTGTTTCATATAAGGCGTCAAGTTTATTTAAAACATCAAGAGTTAATTATCATTTTATATCTATTTTATCTTTTTTATTAATTATGATTAATTTTTTAATATTTAGATGACTTATAATAATTAATTAGGGTTGATATTTAGTAAAGTTACTGTTGAAGCAGCCGAATTAGACATGTCATAAATGTCATAAGATGTCACATTAATTTAAAACATCAAGAGTTAATTTATCTTTTTATGTCAATTTTAACTTTTTTCATTAAATATTATTAATTTTTTAATGTTACATGACTTATAATAATTAATTAGAGGTGATATGGTAAAATTACGGTTGAAGCAGCTGAAGCAAACACGTCATAAATATCTATTTTAATTTTTTTAATTAAATATTATTAAATTTTAATATATAAATTACTTATAATAATTAATTAGGGTGATATAATAAAATCATGGTTGAAGCAGGCAACTGAAGCATATGCGGCAAGGCTAGCTGGTTCAACCGGTGCCGTCATAAATATTTATTTTACTTTTTTATTAAATATTATTAATTCTTAATATATAAATACCTTATAATAATTAATTAGGAGTGATATAGTGAAATCACGATTGAAGAAAATAGCTGAAGCAGACACGTCAAAACCTGAATATAGAAATAATTATATATCAAGTCGGTGTGTAAGGATTATGGGTGAATCAATATATAAAATGAATCATAGTTTAGAAAAAATTAAAATGGCAAGGATTTGAATTAAATTAACCCTCCAAACAAATTTTAAAAACGTGGCTTAAAGTGACAAGGGTTTGGGTTAAATTAATTCTCCAAATTAAAAAAATATGGCTTAGCTTGTTCCTCCAACTCCTTCCCAAACATTATTTTCCACCATTTTTTCCCTAAGTAAAGTTAATCAATTTACTAAAAATTAAAATTGTAAGGATTTCGTTCCCCCTCTTTCTCCCATTATTTCCCACCATTTTTTTTTAAAATGCGTTTCACAACAGAGTTTGGGTTAAATTATAATTTCATAAGTAAACCCTACATTCTAATTTAGGTGTTGGTTAGACTAGGCAGAAGCTCCGACGTCACCGTGTTGGTCGTTGGGTTGGATTTCAATAACCTCTCCTTGCTAATTTGGTTGTTGGGTTGGATTTCAATAACCTCTCCTTGCTAATTGAGACTCTTTTTTCATATTAACCGTAATTTTCACCTTTTTTGATTGAGTAACTACGTGCCTTTTTGTTTGGAAATATATTTTACCGAATTTTTATTTTGGATATTTTTAGTAACGGTAGATATGCTTATTCTTTGTCGTCAATCTAATGTTTTTTAGATTTTTCCGCAACTTTTCATATCCTATTGTATCTAGTCTTGTGTAATCTATGTCCTCTTTGTGATATGATGTATCCTATGATAATGTATAAGTTGTACATCAGGATAGTTAAGGGGCAAATATGTGCAACTTCCTCTGTTTTGAGCAAGACATAATTTGAACTTTATATTTAGTGTTATTGTTTGTTTT
>NW_025847563.1:0-2670 GCF_002878395.1 Capsicum annuum | reverse complement strand
ATGATGAGGTAGTAAGGCTCAGGCAACAACTGATAGATTTGCACCGGGCATGGGCCAGCGGAATGCCTCCTCCTCCGCTCCCTGAAGGTCTTGGGAATATCTCTAACTGCCTACCGCTCTCTCAAGCTCAATTCTCTGCTCCTACTGATTCACCTAAGCATGCTCCAGGATTCACTCCGCGACATTATTATCCTGGCAGTTCTGGTGTGCCCTTGGCAGCTCCCCAATCAAGACCCGCTGCTCAGCCAGCGCCACCGATCACACCGGTATTCATGGATTCGCCACCACATGAAACTCCCATATATGTTGTGCATCCCACAATGGGACTTTCTAGGTCTGCCAGTATTGAAGGTTCCAGATAGTCAGCATTGTGCCACGGAGCCTACTTTGAGAATGAATGAACCGTATGGGTACACTCAACCGACTGCATTTCCATTCGATACGGAGAAACCTATCGCAACGGAGGAACAGGATATCATAGCCCGAAAGTTGAAAAGTTTAGAACAAGCTATGAGGAATTTGCAGGGAATCGGAGATTATAGGAGTGTTTTCTATAAAGATTTTTGCATGTTCCCAGACATCAACCTTCCCTTCGATTTTAAAAGGCACAAGTTCGAGAAGTATGCAGGGCACGGTGATCCCATGGCACACTTGAGATGTTATTGCAACCAGTTGAGGGCTGCAGGAGGAATGGAAGAGCTGCTCATGGCCTTCTTTGGCGAGAGTCTTTCTGATCTGGATTCAGAATGGTTTACCGATCGAGATATCGACAAATGGAACAGCTGGGATGACTTAGCTTCTGAATTTGTTCAACACTTTCAGTATAACATCGACCTAATTTCGAATGAAAAATCCTTGGTCAAAATGAAGAAAAAAAGCACTGAAGGTTTTACGGAATACCCGACAAGATGGCGTGAGCAGGCCGCCAGGGTAAAGCCTCCAATGAAATAAAGTAAGTTGGTAGAGGTTTTCATTCAGGCACAGGATGAGACCTATTTTCAATATTTACTTCCGACAATGGGAAAGTCTTTTATTGAAGTCCTCAAAATGGGAGAGATTATAGAGGACGGAATCAAGACCGACCGAATAGTGAGTTTTGCCACATTAAAAGCCACCACACAAGCAATTCAAGATGGATCTGGCATATTCGGAGGTAAAAAGAAGAAAGAGGACATGGCGACTGTCGTAGCTAGAACCCATTCCTATACCAAAAGACCACCTCGCCCCTATCCCCAACCCAATCCCAAGTCTACGCCCAAGCTCCATATATTCCTCCCCACCATTACTACCCTCCACAAAACCCTTTATATTCTATTCCACCACCCCCGTACCCAATATATAGCGCGCAGCCATATGCTCGAACCCCTTCTAACCCGCAGTGGCACGCACAAGTTCCACAAAATCGCCCATTCGCTCCACCAAATTACCAAAACCCCTCCAAACCCGGTTTTCAACCTAGGCCCGAGTATAAGAAAGAGAAGGTGGTCAAAAATCAATTCACACCTCTTGGGGAGTCATATGCTAGCTTGTTTGATAGGTTGAGAAAGTTGAAGGTCTTAAGCCCAATTCAAGAAAGGCTTTCAAATCCACCGCCGAGGAATCTCGATTATTCTTTAAGGTGTGCGTACTGTTCTAATATGCTAGGCCATGATATCGAGAAATGTTGGCATTTAAAGAGAGCTGTCTAAGATTTAATTGACACCAATCAGATGCTGGTCCAGGCCCTGGAGGGTCCAAACATTAACCAAAATCCGCTGCCAACCCATGCTGAAGCCAATATGTTAGAATTGATTTATGATGGGAAAGAGTCTTCAAGGTGTTATAAGCCTATTGTCAAGATATAGACCATTGAGGAGAAATCGGTGAATGTATCAGAGTCTTTAAAAGCAATGTCATTGAACCAAGAAGGAATGAGAGAAGATAAAGCCCAAGAAAGCACAAAGAAACCCCTGATCACAGTACAAGGCGCCAGAAGGTATGTTGATTTAAGTCAGGATAAACCTAAGTTGACAGTGGTGGGACCTCTGAGTTGGCCCATCTTGACGGTGAAAGGAGCACTGGCAGCGCCTATTGTCCTCAAATCGGTAACCCAACCTCCGATAGTTGATACGAAAAGGGTTCCCTGGAATTATGGGCGGACTGTGATGACCTATCACAGGAAAGAAGTAGTGGAAGATGTAGATGAGGTAAGGGGTTTGACTAGGTCAGGAAGATGCTTCGTGCCTGAAAGCTTAAGAAAGACCAAGACAATGGTGAGTGGACCGTCATCTATCAAAAAGCCTATCATCGAAGAAAAAGCCGAAGAATTTTTAAAAAAGATGAAATTGCCAGAGTATTCAATAATAGACCAGTTGAAGAAAACCCCTGCTCAAGTTTCCCTCTTATCTTTGCTGTTGCACTCCAAGGAGCACCGTGATGTTTTACTGAAGGTATTAAATGAAGCATATATTCCTAGGGAGATTACAATAAACCAGATTGAGAAAATGGTTGGAAAAATCTTTGAGGTCAATCGGATCAGCTTTTCTGATGATGAATTGCCTGTTGAAGGTACAGGGCATAACCGGGGCCTTTACATTACAGTGAAGTGTGAAGATTTCTACGTCACTCATGTTATGATTGATGGAGGTTCAGGTGCAAATATTTGCCCTATTTCTACTTTGCAAAATTTGA
>NW_025847562.1:1312-2546 GCF_002878395.1 Capsicum annuum | reverse complement strand
ACCTGTCGCAACAGAGGAACAGGATATCATAGCCCGAAAATTGAAAATTTTAGAACAGGCTATGAGGAATTTGCAAGGAATCGGAGATTATAGGAGTGTTTCCTATAAAGATCTTTGCATGTTCCCAGACATCAACCTTCCCCTCAATTTTAAAATGCCTAAGTTCGAGAAGTATACAGGACACGATGATCCTGTGGCACACTTGAGACATTATTGCAACCAGTTGAGGGCTGCAGGAGGAAGGAAAGAGCTGCTCATGGCCTTTTTTGGTGAGAGTCTTTCTAATCTGGCCTCAGAATGGTTTATCGATCGAGATATCGATAAATGGAACAGCTAGGATGACTTAGCTTCTGAATTTGTTCAACATTTTCAGTATAACATCGACCTGATTCCGGACGAAAAATCCTTGGTCAACATGAAGAAAAAGAGCACTAAAGGTTTTAGGGAATACGCGATAAGGTGGCGTGAACAGGCCGTCAGGGTAAAGCCTCCAATGAAAGAAAGTAAGTTGGTAGAAGTTTTCATTTAGGCACAAGATGAGACCTATTTTCAATATTTACTTTCGGCAATGGGAAAATCTTTTATGGAAGTCCTCAAAATAGGGGAGATGATAGAGGACGGAATTAAGACCGGCCGAATAGGGAGTTTTGCCACATTAAAAGCCACCACACAAGCGATTCAAGGTGGATCTGGCGCATTTGGAGGTAAAAAGAAGAAAGAGGATGTGGCGACTGTCGTGGCTTGAACCCATTCCTATCCCAAAAGACCACCTCGCCCCTATCCCCAATCCCAAGCCCAAGTCTACACCCAAGCTCCATATATTCCTCCCCACCATTACTACCCTTCACAAAACCCTTTATAATCCATTCCACCACCCCCGTACCCAGTATATAGCGCGCAACCATATGCCCAAACCCCTTCTTACCCGCAGTGGCGTGCGCAAGCTCCATAAAATTGCCCATTCGCTCCACCAAATTACCAAAACCCCTCCAGACCCAGTTTTTAGCCTAAGCCTGAGTATAAGAAGGAGAAGGTGGTCAAAAATCAATTCACACCTCTTGGGGAGTCATATGCTAGCTTGTTTGATAGGTTGAGAAAGTTGAAGGTTTTAAGCCCAATTCAAAGAAGGCTTTCAAATCCACCACCGAGGAATCTCGATTATTCTTTAAGGTATGCGTACTGTTCTGATATGCCAGCATTTCTCGATATCATGGCCTGGCATATCAGAACAGTA
>NW_025847562.1:0-1212 GCF_002878395.1 Capsicum annuum | reverse complement strand
TCTTGGGGAGTCATATGCTAGCTTGTTTGATAGGTTGAGAAAGTTGAAGGTTTTAAGCCCAATTCAAAGAAGGCTTTCAAATCCACCACCGAGGAATCTCGATTATTCTTTAAGGTATGCGTACTGTTCTGATATGCCAGGCCATGATATCGAGAAATGCTGGCATTTAAATAGAGCTGTCCAAGATTTAATTGACACAAATCAGATGCTGGTCCAGGCCCCGGAAGGTCCAAACATTAACCAGAATCTGCTGCCAACCCACGCTGAAGCCAATATGTTAGAATTTATATATGATGGGAAAGAGTCTTCGAGGGGTTATAAGCCTATTGTCAAGATACAGACCATTGAGGAGAAATCGGTGAATGTAGCAGAGTTTTTGAAAGCAATGTCATTGAACTAGGAAGCAATGAGAGAAGATAAAGCCCAAGAAAGCAAAAAGAAACCCTTGATCACAGTACAAGGCGCCAGAAGGTATGTTGATTTAAGTCAGGATAAACCTAAGTTGACAGTGGTGGGAGCTCTGAATTAGCCCATCTTGATGATGAAAGGAGCATCGGCAGCACCTATGGTCCTCAAACCGGTGACCCAACCTCTGATAGTTGATACGAAAAGGGTTCCCTGGAATTATGGGCGGACTGTGATGACTTATCATAGGAAAGAAGTAGTGGAAGATATAGATGAGGTAGGGGGTTTGACTAGGTTAGGAAGATGCTTCGTGTCTGAAAGCTTAAGAAAGTCCAAGCCAACGATGAGTGGACCGTCATCTATCAAAAATCCTATCACCGAAGAATAAGCCGACGAATTTTTGAAAAAGATGAAATTTCCAGAGTATTCAATATTAGACCAGTTGAGGAAAACCCCTGCTCAAATTTCCATTTTATCTTTGCTGTTGCACTCTAAGGAGCATCGTGATATTTTACTGAAGGTATTAAATGAAGTATATGTTCCTAGGGAGGTTACAATCAACCAACTTGAGAAAATGGTTGGAAAAATCTTTGAAGTTAATCGGATCAGCTTTTCTGATGATAAATTGCCTGTTGAAGGTACAGGGCATAACCGGGGCCTTTACATTACAGTGAAGTATGAAGATTTCTACATCACTCATGTTATGATTGATGGAGGTTCAGGTGCAAATATTTGCCCTATTTTTACTTTGTAAAAGTTGAATATTGGTGCTGACAGGATCAGGCCCAACAATGTATGTGTTAGGGC
>NW_025847561.1:0-1283 GCF_002878395.1 Capsicum annuum | reverse complement strand
AAAGAATTTATTAAGGAGTGTGTCCAATTCAAATGGGGTAAATAGAAAAGATTGAAAGGTTTATTCAACTATTTTACATTGAGTCCACTTAATTCATTGATATTTTAGACAATACTTCCTCAATATTCATAATAAATGAATTGTTTAGATATTGTTGATATTTAAGGTAATTTAATTGTTTCAATAATAACGTTGAAATTTTTATTTATTCTTATACTTTATTTTTGTATTTCTTATATCGTAAATTTAAGAAATTTAATTGTTCCTATTTATTTATTGTTTTGAATTAGTTTTTTAAAAGTCAGTATTGGAAGCCAATTTTTACACTGTGATGTTGACACACAATTTTGACCTCCCAACACTACATTTAGTCTTTTATTTTAACAAAATCATTAATTTTTAAACATTAGTATTTTTGGATATTTTCTTGCATCAAACAGATTTCCGACATATCGCATTCATAATTTAGAAAATGCATAAATCATCAATTATATTTTAGAATCATATTTTTATAATATTCTAAAATTAAAAATGGCATTTTTATAATTTTATTAATTAAATTATTTTCACTTAATTATGCACACTCACAATTTTGCAAAATACATTGTCTAGTTTTGCTTTATTTAATACTATTAATTGATATTATTATTTATTGACATTTTTATTATATATATTAATATTATTTATTATTAAAATTTATTGTTTAATTATTATTTTTTTCATTATTATTATTATTTATCTTTTATTATATTTTTAATTATTTATTATTTAATGTTGTTATTTATTATTTAATTACTATTAACATATATTATTATTATTCCTACTTTAATTGAAATAACAGCCTAATCAAAATTACCTTGCATGATTTTGTTTACCTTTTAATCCAATTTTATTTAATTTCTTACAATTATAGCCTATTTTTACTCAATCCATTACAATCTTAACCCAATTTCATACAATTTAAGCCATTCTTTTTCATCCTAGCCACATTTTAATTCCCCCATGACATTAAATCTCAGCCGTCGATCAAAAACCAATCCAACGGTTGAGATCAAAAGATCTCTCTTTCCCTATTTCAAACCTACAAACCCTAACTCAAATTAATTTCCCCAACTTCCGCCTCTATCTCTCTATCTCTCTCTTCTCTCTCTCTACAAACACCTCCAAATCTCGATCTCTCCCCCCCCCCCCCCACCTCTCCATCGCCAATCGACCCCCAAAACCACCCCCCCCCCCCCGAGTCCTCGTTGCCATGCCGCCATCTCCTCCGAATAGCCTTTGCC
>NW_025847560.1:0-1551 GCF_002878395.1 Capsicum annuum | reverse complement strand
AAAGTAACAAACACAACTACAAAGATCAAACTTCTTTTGTTTAGAACAGAAAATTGATTGAGACAGTGAGCTACCCAAAAGAAAACATCCTTCTCCGCTATTTTCTCTAATGCGTCATGTGCCTCGTCAATACTTCACACTCACAGTACATTGATAGGAGTGCATTTCCGACATAGCAGATTATATGATATGCTACAATAACAAGTCAGCCGTATAATTTGCTTTCCAAATTCGAATGCAGCAACATCAACTAAGAAAATATTGTATGTCTGAACAAGCAGTATAACAAACATATTTTTTACAAACTCTAAACATGAGTAGAAAATGTCCATTTCACTTTCTCATGATGAATGTTTAATCCTTCTAGAAGCACCGTGATCTGAAGTTCACTCCACAGCAAACCATTTTCTGTTAATCTTTCGAGTATTGAATATTGTCGACCTCAGCTTCAACGTACTTCCACTTCACATGTATTACCACAAAAATAAAAATACACAACAAAACAATTTCCTACAATTTTGTTTTTAGTTTCTGCACTTATTTACTCCCGCACCGAATACTTAGTTTCCAACAAATATCAAGCTAATGCAATGCACCTCTCGGAGAGCTCTTCAAGAAGCCATTCTTCAACAACCACCATAAAACAGTAAAGTTAACAGCCCGACGTTTTTATTTTTTTAAGTAGGTCAACAAAGATGACATACTCCTATTTGCTTTCCCACAATTCACAACCTTACGTTTCTCCTTTCTCAGCTCTCTCTTCACCAGAAGTACATAGGCTAGCCCATGTTCTGTGATATTTTAACATAAACACAGATCATCACACTGTCAGCTTATGATTAAATGTACAGTCACTCGACAACAGTGAGAGTGAGTCACAGAACACCAAATTTAACAAACGTAACACAGAAGTTACCATTGTCTCAATGAATAACATCCTAAAGTGAGGATATCAATACCAAGAAAACTTCAGATGCAAACTTTAAAATACAGTGTACACCAGTCAACGGCCATAAACAGTAAAGTATAAAAAGCAAAAACAAATCAATGATATGAAAGAAAAATAAATGTCACAGATAAAGGACAATAAATTTTATCAAGAGTAAGAATCAAGGACGACTAAAGTCTCATGAACGTGATACTGGTAGGATATCTGATAGGAAAAGGGAGTGAGACGACTTTGAACTGGACAATAAAAAGTATAAGGAAAGGAGTCATCGTTCAATAGACAAAGGCCACTCAGAGAAACCAAAAGATGACTCTTCTCTGGATTGTGATTACCAATCTTATTCATCACGACAGACGAATTGTAATAGACACCATTAGCTTAGAGCAGCCTGACAAAATGTTACCATGCCCAATATGTTGTCTTTATGGAGCGTAGCTACTGCTCTTTGCATAATAGCTGAGGGTGCCTCCTTTATTAGTGAAACTGTACCACACCCTTTTTCATAAACCAAGGTCTCTCATAATCGCGACATTGATTTCAACAATTTTCATTTAGTTCCCCTGAACAATTGGCATCCCCATGCTGTCCAAATATATTTGGTC
>NW_025847559.1:0-1156 GCF_002878395.1 Capsicum annuum | reverse complement strand
TCAGAAGTTCAATCATTTTTTGCATGAGATTCACATCCTAATAATGTTACATCCCTTTTTTAAGGACTCCAAAAAATGTATATTTTAAAGTTCGAAAGGGCTTTACTATTTAAGTGACAAGAAATGAAAATTTATTTCGGAAAAGGATTATTTGCATTTTTTATTCAGAGTCGCCACTTGGCATAATCCGATGTGCCAAGTCACTTTTGAAAAATCCTTTCGAAAACCATTTAACTCTTAAACTGGTTTGCGAACCCTTAACTCTTAAACTGGTTTGCGCCACTTGGCAACTAGCACGATTCCTTTAACACTTAAGCAACCACCCTTTAAGCGACTAAAGGTCCACTTAAACGCTTGTACCAGCTGAAACTTGCTCTTTTCCACGTATCCATTGACCCATTGAAATTAATTTAGAATCCCATAAATGTAAACAAATATGCCACACTATTAATTTCGGTATTGTAACTCAAGGGCATCATTGAAATCTTCATCCAGAGTTGTTTTGATGAAATATAGGCCTCACACCTCAAGGACATTTTCACCAAAATCATCCAATAGATGAAAATGAGTCCAAAAGCTTGAGGACCCAAACTAAAGATCCTTCTATCCTAAAATCAATGTTTTGGATCTAATAGAACTATTAGAATGTACATGCGATGTTATTAACCTAAATTTAACATCCAGTAGTGTAATGACCCTTTAGGTTATTTTCTATATTTTTACATATTTTTTCCTTTAGATCTTCTTCATAGCTGCCTCAAGTCATTTATGACTTTCTAGGTTGACCTTTGGTTCAGGTCCAGATTCACCCAAGCTTATTTCAACCTATTGGTCTGAAGTTGGACAATTGGAAATTAAGTGCGTGACCCATATTTTGTTGAAACGACATTGGATGGAAAGTTCGAATGTTCCATGATTTCTGGAACATCAAAGTTGGTGTGGTTGCATATTTTGTTTAAATAAAGGGGATTTTGAATAAATCCTGAGGGAATGACATACTAAGTCTTGTGTTATCAGATATATCCATGAAGAGATTGTGATCTTCCTTCCTTTTATACTAAGTCTTGTGTTATTTGATTTGGCATGATTTTGGGACTATGATCCTTCTTTATTTTATTCAAATGCTTTATTTATACTTCCATACTCTTTATATGTC
>NW_025847558.1:0-1744 GCF_002878395.1 Capsicum annuum | reverse complement strand
AAAGTGACCCTATGGATGAATATTTAGAAACTGCTGATAACTTTCCTACCGACTAATATAGGCAAAACAATGAGTACTCCTCAGGTGATTCTTAAGAATATATGGAATAAACTCTAGAATCCTTGATCAAATCCAATTAAGAATACTATTGTAACACCTCATATTCAAGTATGTGTATTGGTGTATTCAAGTACGTGTATTGGTCTTATTTATATGGAATTAATTTTTTTATTTTATTTATACCGGAATTTGCCCGTCGATGGTTCCATGCGAAGGTTATTGAATAATCTTTCAAATGATATAAAGATTTCTAAAAACGTATAGGTTTTGGATATAATCATGCACATTCGACACTATAAAATGGTGGTCGGGATATTTGGGAATAGTAAATGTGCAGGAAAATTTCCTGCACACAAACTACTGAGACGATCATAACTCCTTGAATATAATGAACTGGGAGAGCTGAGACCTATAAAAAGAAATATATTTGAGTATTCTTTCCAATACAATTGGTTTCGTCCAAGTCCAACGTCTGAGTAAGGAGTTATACTCGTTTAACTTCAGCCTATCAAAACAGATTTTTAGGGTCAACTTCAAACGACCATAACTCCTTGTACAGGACAAACTGGGTGGCCTACTTTATATGAAATAAAAGTCCTTTGAATTATCCTTCCAACTATATCAATTTTACCCATATCCGATATTGGAGCAAAGAGTTATGCTCGATCTACTTTATTTTAATAAAATAGTCCACTAAAGGACAGATTTGACATTATTTAAATTTTAAAGGCATTTTGGTCATTTCCTATTATATTATGGATGGGAATATGTGTATATATACATGTATATGAGTTCAAAATACATTTTCATCATCAATCATTGAGAAAGAACAAACCCTCACCAAATTTGACCTTGAAATTACTTTTGATTCAACTGTAGAAATTCCAAAGTAATCTGATAACTGCGTTTATCATCTCGAGAGCTTCGAACGGCACCTATTATTTGTGAAAATAGGATTGCATAATCAAGAGGTGAATTATAAGTTATGAATATTGTTTGCCTTTGTTTTTTTCCATATGTATATGTGTGATAGAGGATTATATGTATTGGTTGTTATTGAAGGGTGATGAAAATAGGGTTATGGACTATTTTGCATGGTCTGGTTGTATTGAATTGTGGAAGGTGGATATGGTAATTGATTTATGGAAGGTGGATATGGTAATTGAGTTATGGAAGGTGGATATGGTGATATACTATGGAATTGATGATTATTTATGTCTATGGCTCAATTTGGTTTAATGGATTGGTTGGAAGGATAAATGAATCCAAACTTGATATTGGAGGATGTTGTATGAATATGCATGGCATGTGAATGTAATTGGAGTATAAGAGGGTTAAAGTGACACCTTTTATGCTGTAATTAAGGCTTACTACTTAACCACTAGTTTGGTGAATTCAAATAATTGAATTATGACGTTTGGTCTCTAATACTAGATTGCTATATATGTTCATTGTAGATAAGTAATCCGAAAAGATGGGATGTCCATTTGGGACTAGTATTGAAGGTTGACGGTCAGGTATGTAAAGCATACTCTATACCATATCTTTGGCATGAAAGTGAACAATTGCTCTATTCAGAATATTTCCAAAGTTATTCAGTAACATGCGATCCATAATGGTTTTGTATGATGTCCTATGTTACCAATGGACTTGTTTCCACCGTACAAGATGTCAAGACATTCCA
>NW_025847557.1:392-1028 GCF_002878395.1 Capsicum annuum | reverse complement strand
CGGGAGCGTATACCGCATCTCCGAATATACAGTATCTCAGAAGACTCTGCTGGGGAAACAACTAGAATTCGAGCTTTTATATTGACTTAATTGGCTTTATTTAATTTTGATATTGTATATTGTTGGCCTAAATGTATTCTTTGCCTGCATGTTTATCGCTTTGATATTATTTGAATTGCAATATAAATTGTCTTCTCTCGCACACCCATCTGAGTCTTCTGAGATACTGTATATTCGGAGATGCGGTATACGCTCCCGAGCTTGAGATACCAGAGATGCGGCAACGCTCCTGGGAAGGATTCTGTAGTCACCCATGACTTAGGACGGAAAGGGACCAACAGTGAGGCCGGAAAGCCCTGCTACCGGTAAAGCTGTCTCTTGCCGACTCGAGTTGTCCGCTTATTTCATTGACAGTCTAGATACCTGATTCCACCAGATTAAACCTAACATAACTGGACTTGAACATGGCTATCCCTAATAAACTGCGATCTATTTGTATCATGTGTATTTTTGACTTAGTGGGGCTCGACCCTGGGGTCGGGTCCGTCTAGGTCAGGTTTCACCTTTTGAGACCATCATGTACATTTTATGTGCTACTTTTTGCATTATAGGAAACGCCATATCGAATGTTGACCG
>NW_025847557.1:0-292 GCF_002878395.1 Capsicum annuum | reverse complement strand
ATAAGATTTTACATGGAACTTTCTTTTAGAGATTATGGCGTTTTGACGTCGTGGTCTCGTTATGTTTGTTTTCTTTGGTTTTAAAATCTTTCTCAGGAATATTATAGAGCCCATTTTTGTCAAACATTTTGAATAATTTGGTCCACTATTTTATTTTACTAATTTAATCTGTCTGGTTCAAACGTCATCAAATTATTGTCTCTACTCCAGAGTGTTTGAGAAGACTGGGATATTTCCTGTTTTGTCAGTTATTATTTTCTCATGCTCATTTTGAAATCTTATTCCGTGTCAT
>NW_025847556.1:528-1236 GCF_002878395.1 Capsicum annuum | reverse complement strand
GCCACTTGGCATAATCCGGTGTGCCAAGTCACCTTTGGAAAATCCTTCTCGAAACCATTTGACTCTTAAATTGGTTTGCGAATAGAGACTCCGGCTAAGGAATTCTGTTGATCGAGGGGAAGGTGTTAGGCACCCCTCGATCCCGTGGTTCAACCACAGTCACTTGGTAGAGTGTATCAACTATTTTGGCATTACGAAATGTACAAACCACATAAAAGTATGCAAAATAATCAAACAAAACAAAACAATCCGAAATGTAAAGTCCAGTCTAATTATTACAACCCGAAATAAAAGGAGACTGAAAGTAAACCTACGCTAATCCTAAACTGATGCTCTACCCGACACCTTGGGCCTTCATCACAATCATTTTTCGCCAACATGATACGTCGGGGCATTTCTCGGTGAATAAATACAAGTGATCTCGGGGCACTCCCCGGCTAAATAAATACATTTGAATTAAATACGATAAACTAGAAAGAAACATTCACACGCACATTCCAACATCCAACGAAACACTTATTCCTAAATTTCGCCTACCCAAACCTACGATTGCCTACCCACTCGATCTATCATGATACTATCCAATTCGACAATATTCAGAAATGAATCAAAAAAAACAACCTTTAACTTATTCGATTATTAATTTTCGATCCCGACCCCTAAAATTCCTTTTAATCCATCGCACCATTAAAACTAATCAAATTCTTT
>NW_025847556.1:0-428 GCF_002878395.1 Capsicum annuum | reverse complement strand
CGATCTATCATGATACTATCCAATTCGACAATATTCAGAAATGAATCTAAAAAAACAACCTTTAACTTATTCGATTATTAATTTTCGATCCCGACCCCTAAAATTCCTTTTAATCCATCGCACCATTAAAACTAATCAAATTCTTTCATCATACCACCGGAGTCACGTCACCAAGCACGTTATCATAACATTAACAACATCAAACATCTACAATCACCTAACACATAACCATAGCCATTTCAACAAAAATAAAATAAAGAAGAAAGTACGGGAGTAAAGAGATGGACCTCAAGAGCTTTCGATTGATTTTAATAAGAGAAATAAGAGCCTCTACAAGAACCTCGATTTGAACCTCAACAACAGACCAACTCCAACTCTCAGAAGAACTGACTTTTGTTGATAATAGTGAGTTAATAAAGCCCAAATCG
>NW_025847555.1:685-2210 GCF_002878395.1 Capsicum annuum | reverse complement strand
AGCAGGTTTATTGCTCAACTCACAACCACTTGTGAGCCCATATTCAAGTTACTAAAAAAGAGTGCTGCGGTAAAATGGACTGAAGAATATCAGGAAACGTTCGATCGAATCAAAAGATATTTGTCAAATCCACCCGTGCTGGTACCCCCGGAGCCTGGTAGGCCTTTGATCTTATATTTATCAGTCATGGACAATTCTTTCGGTTGTGTCCTGGGTTAACATGATGTCACGGACAAAAAGGAGCAGGCTATTTATTATCTTAGCAAGAAGTTCACCATTTATGAGGCCAGGTATACTCTTCTTGAAAGGACGTGTTGTGCCCTAACTTGGGTAGCATAGAAGTTGAAACATTATCTCTCATCTTATACTACTTATCTCATCTCCCGCATGGATTCTTTGAAGTATATCTTTCAGAAGCCTATGCCAACGGGTCAATTGGCAAAGTGGCAAATATTGCTTACTGAGTTCGACATTGTATATGTGACTCAAACCGCCATGAAATCCCAAGCCTTGGCAGATCATCTTGCTGAGAATCCCATCGATGGAGAGTACGAGCCATTAAAGACATATTTTCCTTACGAAGTAGTGTCGTGTGTCGATGAAGTCATCATAGATGCTGATCCAGGTTGGAGGTTATTCTTCGATGGATCTGTCAATATGAAAGGAGTCAGAATAGGTGCGGTTCTTATCTCTGAATCGGGACAACATTTCCCGATAATAGCACAACTTTAATTTTACTGTACTAATAATATGGCGGAGTATGAAGCCTGCATTCTTGGTTTGAGGTTAGCTGTTGATATGGGAGTCCAAGAATTATTGGTGTTGGGAGATTTGAATTTGCTCGTCCATCAAATTCAAGGCGATTGGGAGACGCGAGATTTGAAGCTCATCCCGTATCGACAATGCTTGCAGGAGCTATGTCAACGGTTTGTGTTAGTAAACTTTAGAAATATTCCAAGGATTTGCAATGAAATTGTTGATGCTTTAGCCACTCTGTCTTCAATGCTCCAACATCTAGATAAAGCCTACATCGATCCAGTGCATATACAGAGTCATAATCAGCATGCTTACTGTAATGCGGTTGAAGAACAGCTTGATGGAGAACCCTGGTTCTTGGATATCAAGTGGTACATTCAGTCAGGATAATACCCAGCATATGCCACCAACGATCAAAAGAGGACTATTAGGCGTTTGGCTAGTGGATTTTTCTTAAGTGGGGGAATCTTATATAAGAGGACCCCAGATCTGGGACTTTTAAGGTGTGTAGATGCAAAAGAAGTCTCGGCAATCATGGTTGAAATACACTCTGGAGTATGCGGGTCGCATATGAACAGTCATGTTTTGTCAAAGAAGATTCTTCGAGCAGGTTATTACTGGCTTACTATGGAAAGGGATTCTATTCAATTTGTTTGAAAATGTCATTAATGTCAGGTACACGATGATCTGATACGATCTCCTCCTGTTGAGTTGCATGCAATGGCCGCTCCATGGCCGTTCGTGGCTTGGGGATGGATGTGATTGGACC
>NW_025847555.1:0-585 GCF_002878395.1 Capsicum annuum | reverse complement strand
AAAAGAAGTCTCGGCAATCATGGTTGAAATACACTCTGGAGTATGCGGGTCGCATATGAACAGTCATGTTTTGTCAAAGAAGATTCTTCGAGCAGGTTATTACTGGCTTACTATGGAAAGGGATTCTATTCAATTTGTTTGAAAATGTCATTAATGTCAGGTACACGATGATCTGATACGATCTCCTCCTGTTGAGTTGCATGCAATGGCCGCTCCATGGCCGTTTGTGGCTTGGGGAATGGATGTGATTGGACCGATTGAGCTGAAGGCATCAAATGGGCATAGATTCATTTTGGTAGCCATTGACTACTTCACAAAATGGGTAGAAGCAGTAACTTTCAAGTCAGTGACAAAGAAGGCTGTGGTAGATTTTGTTCATGCCAATACCATTTGTAGATTTAGAATTCCTAAGATGATCATTACAGATAATGCTGCCAATCTCAATAGTCATTTAATGTAAGAAGTGTGTCAACAGTTTAAGATCGCACATCAAAATTCTACTCCCTATCGCCCAAAGGCCAATGGTGCTGTAGAAGCAGCCAATAAGAATATAAAAAAGATACTGCAAAAAATGGTACAAGGGTC
>NW_025847554.1:0-1616 GCF_002878395.1 Capsicum annuum | reverse complement strand
CGGGTTTTTCTTGTAAGGTTCTAAATGAGACAGCCTATATGCGTATTGTTAGACATTAAAGGGGGAGTGTTATGATATATATCAATTATAGTGAATGTCTATCAAGATCTATTTAATGTCTATCAGGAGTATTTGTCTTTTAGTCTGAAACTAGGGACAAATTCCCCCTATAAATAGAAGTTCCTTCATTGTAAATCATTCATCAAGATAATAAATAATAGTCCCTCTCTATTCTCTCTACTCTTTTTCTTGTTCTTTATTATTTTATAACACAATAACTTTTGTGTAATGAAATATTTCCCTTAAATACACCGTGTCCCACGTTTCAAAATCACCAACCCAATATCAAAATACATAAAAATGACCATAAACTTGACACCAAATTATAAGTTTGACCTTAAACTTTGATAGTGCACAAATATGACCTTTAACTATTTAAAACTGAACAAATATGACCTCCGATTTTGCAACCTCATGCGTGAGTCTCACTCGCACCTACGTGGAAAGGTAATCCAATCATATGGTGCCACGTCGTTAAAAGGGTTGACTTGGAGATAGTTGTGCAGTTTTGAATAGTTAAAGGTCATATTTGTACACTGTCAAAGTTTTGCTTTTTGTGTTAAAACGACGTCGTTTTTTTTAAATTATTATTATTATTATTATTATTATTATTGTTATTATTATTATTATTATTATTTTATATATTTCTATAGTAGCAGTACCTAATTTTTTTTTAATTTAAAAAAATTATTATTATTATTATTAATTTATTAATTTCTATAGCAGCAGAATTTAGCTTTTTTTTTAATTAAAAAACAGTCAGTAGCAGGAATCGAACCTGCATAATAGGCTGAAGGAAGCGCCCAAGAAGAGCAAATAACACCACTGGGTTATCTAAGTGTATTGTTTCATGTAGTTCAGCATTAATATACGTACATAAATATACATGTCCTATCTTATATATATACAACGTAATTTTTTTACCAAGGGGGTCGGGTGAACCCCTGGCAACCACTTAGGTCCGTCCCTCGTTAATTTAATAACGTTTTAATAACGTTAATTTAATAACATTTTAATTACGTTAATTTGATAACGTTAATTTAATATACTACTACTACTATCTTTAATAACATTAATTTAATAACGTTTTATTAAAACTATAATTTTTTTTATTATTAGTATAGTTTCATCTTTAATTTAATATTTAAATAAATAATATTTAGATATATTATATAATTTAAATTCGTCCTCTGCTTTATAATATATATACATACCCACTCAATTTTTTCGTATGAAGCTGACCCGCCTAATTAATAAAAAATCAATATTATTTTTTTTTGCAATTACAAAAGAAATTATATGTTATTTTTATTTTTGAGTTGAAAATAATAAAAAATAATTGTGAAAAGTCATTTAAAGGTCATATTTGTGCAGTTTTAAATAATTAAAGGTCATATTTGTTCACTGTCAAAGTTTAAGATCATATTTATATATTATGCCCTTAGATTTTAAGCTGGATGCACCCAATTTTACGTGTTAAACACGCCATTTGCCAAATAGGATTGAAGATCATATTTATATAATTTTAAATAATTAAAAATTATATTTATGCACTA
>NW_025847553.1:0-1751 GCF_002878395.1 Capsicum annuum | reverse complement strand
CTTTAAGCATGTTACTAAGTGAAGTACTAGGTCAAGAATGCTACGGAGTGTTATAGACTATGCATGAACCTTGAAGTCAAACTAACAAACAATGTTATATTGGGCCTTCTGTGTGATAAGTAGTTTAGACCACCAACTAAGCTTCTAAAATAAGAAGCATTTGTTGTGCTTTAACCATCATCAAGTGCCAGTTTCTCATTCATATTCATGGCCGTGTGAGATGGATTACAATTCAACATGTTGAACTTCTATAAAAGTTCAAAAGTTCAGTAGCATATTTTCTTTATGAAATAAATATTTGTAACGCTCCGGAAAATGGGTCCCGGAGCGTCACACGGTGCTTGAGGCTACGAGTAGCCCCAAGCTAACCCTTTGAGCCATTTTCATTCAGTTCAACACAAATCAACGGGGTTTCCATAAATAACCCTCAAATATCAAAAGAGTAATCATCATCGAAGAATAAAAGAATTTTAGAAAGATAACAAAATACGATTTATTAGTCAACTCCCAACATCTATACTAGTCTGACAAGCCTCTAAGAAAATCAATAAAAGCAGTGAGCCATTGAGACATGCCCCAATTGACTCATACTCAGTTATCAAATGTAAACAATTCCGTGAAACCAACATCAGACATCACATCCTCGAAACATGAGGAATCACCACAACAGAGGATATAGAACAGCATGCCCAAAGAATCACTGTCGGACCTGGAACTGAGCACTTGAACCTACATTCTGAGAAAATACAGCCCACATCCGAAGATATGGGTCAGTACCATGGAAAGGAACCGAGTATATGGGGGTGTATGCAGTTTTATAAACATCATTATCATAAATATTTATAGAAAATATGCAGGATATATGAAAGACTCACATAGCCCAAAGAAAATCATCATAATCATGAGAGGATGAAATAAGTATAATAACACATATAATTTGTCAATCACTTTCAGTTCATCAAGAATATCAATTCTCATAATGTAAATATCATTTAAATCTTTCGAAAGAATAACTTTCACCAGTCCACTTTCAAATCACTTTACCATTCACCATAGACACAAGAAAACACACACACACACTAGGAGATCCTATAACCGACATAAACCATGTGAGCTACATGGAGTCCAACATACAACCCACATTGGGGAGAGTCGTCCTATCCTTGCCATCAGAGTAGGACTATCGATATCAAATCCACACAAACTAGTGATCATTATATAAAGTAGCCTCAGGCTCACTCCTACGGGGGCACGTAGTTCTAGAAAAGTAAGGTCTCTTTATACCTTCCACCCAGTGCTAATGATTTATCCCGGACTTAGCTCAGATTATTTCAAAGACAATCCACAACAAAATAATTTCAGTAAAATATAAATATACATCGGAAGTCATCATGCTTCTCATCTATCAAAATCAACCACGTTGTGGATTTCTTTCACACTCGAGTTCAAAACAACTCCATTAAGACCAAAAGGTCAAATCATTCAAAATATCTCAAATATTCAACATCAACGTGCTTATAACACACACTTTCTCAAAAAAAACACAATTTCCAATGGAGATTCACTACCCAAATATCAAAATCATGATAAATATCGTTCAAGATTCATGCTTTATATCTCCACACATGTAAATTCATCTTTCAAAAACATAAACATCAAGATTTCATAATAATCATCATAAGATATGGGTTCATGCTTCAAATTCGTAAAAATCAAATAAAAATCATGCCTTCGTAAAGAAAATTACTTTT
>NW_025847552.1:600-2590 GCF_002878395.1 Capsicum annuum | reverse complement strand
CATAAGTATGATTTTTAATATGAAGCATAAGCATAAGTGTATCCACATTTAAGATTTGAGACAAAGATTCCAAGAAACTAAGTGTTATGGCTCCCAAAGTTTATTTTTGTACTTCATTACTCATGTTTATGATTTTGCGGTCTTTTGTTTTATTCAAGCTCAAGGTAAGTCATTTACACTTAAGCATGCATCATTGAAAATTTATGTGAATATTCAGATATTGGATTACTTATGCATTCACCCTCATATACTCATTACTTTCCAGAAGTACTGACCCACATATATGTCTATGTGCTACATTATCTCATAATGTAGGTACCAGTTGTAGCCTACACATCATAATCAGATAGTTTGCAGCTTTCATTCAGTAGGTGATGAGTTTTTTTATTCGACTCAAGTCAACTTTTATTCTAGTAGCTTTTCTTTTTATCCAGTCTTATTGATTAGGGATAGCTGGGGGTCATGTCCCGGCTACCTATAGTAAGTATTAGTAGAGGCTTCATAGACAGTCAGTAGAATTATTGTATTTGATATAGTTTTATTTTGTATGACCAGAGATGTAATCATTTTAAATAGTTTTGTTTTGAACACGTTCAACTAAAGACTTCACTTCCGCTTATTAATTCTAGTTTTTTATATGTTTTAAATCAGTAGCTCAAGCATCATGTAGTACAAGGGTTAGCTTGGGATCACTTATGGTCCTAAGTACTATGTGACATCCAGAGGGTAGTCTCGTGGTGTTACACTCTTAAATTAAACCACCATTCATTTGGATATTCAACTAGATTGATTTAAGTGATAATATCACATAGATTTTCAATCTTTCTAGTTGTTTCCAACATGTTTGTCTAATCTCTTTTCTTGTTCTTATTTAGAACTTGACTTTTTAGAGCTTTGTGGCTAACATCACTATAAATATAGCAATTGCCTTTGAATATTTTTTTTATTTTGCTTTTCCTCTTGTCCAGAAGACTTCTTCATCTTCTTATTATTTGGAGCATCATTCTTAACAGAATTTGCAACCATCATTGATGCTTTTTTATTCAACAGAGTAATCATTATCCAAGAATAAAAGAATTTTAGAAAGATAACAAAATACAACTTATTAGTCAACTCCCAACATCTATACTAGTCTGAGAAGCCTCTAAGAAAATCAATAAAACCAGCGAGCCATTGATACATGCCCCAACTAACTCATACTCAGTTATCAAATATAAACGATTCCGTGAAACCAACATCAGACATCACGTCCTCAGAACATGAGGACTCACCATAACAGAGGATGTAGAACAGCGTGCCCCAAAAATCACTATCAAACCTGGAACTGAGCACCTGAACCTACATTTTGAGAAAATGCATCCAACATCTGAAGATATGGATCAGTACCATGGAAAGAAACCGAGTATATGGGGGTGTATGCAGTTGTATAAATATCATCATCATAAATATTTATAAGAAATATGTAGGATGTATGAAAGACTTCATAGCCCAAAGAAAATCATCATAATCATGAGAGGATGAAATAAGTACAATAACACATGTGAGTCATTATATAATTTGTTCATCACTTTCAGTTCATCAACAATATCAATTCTCATAATATAAATATCATTTAAATCTTTCGAAAGAATAATTTTCACAATTCCACTTTCAAATTATTTCACCATTCACCATAGACATAAGGAAACACACATACACTAGGAGATCCTATAACCGATATAAACCATGTGAGCTACATGGAGTCCAACGTACAACCCACGTTGGGGAGTGCCGTCCTATCCTTGCCATCAGAGTAGGACTATCGATATCAAATCTACACAAACTAGTGATCACTATATAAATCAACCTCAGGCTCACTCCTACGGAGGCACGTAGTTCTAGGGAAGTAAGGTCGCTTTATACCTCCCACTTGGTGCTAAAGATTTCTCCCAGACTTAGCTCAAATCATTTTAAAGACAATCCACAAAAAAATAATTTCAGTAATATATAA
>NW_025847552.1:0-500 GCF_002878395.1 Capsicum annuum | reverse complement strand
GCTCACTCCTACGGAGGCACGTAGTTCTAGGGAAGTAAGGTCGCTTTATACCTCCCACTTGGTGCTAAAGATTTCTCCCAGACTTAGCTCAAATCATTTTAAAGACAATCCACAATAAAACAATTTTAGTAATATATAAATATACATCGGGAGCCATCATGCTTCCAATCTATCAAAATTTACCACGTTGTGAATTTCTTTCACACGCGAATTCAAAATAAATCCATTAAGACCAAAAGGTCAGATTATTCAAAATATCTCAAATATTCAACATCAACGTGCTTATAACACACACTTTCTAAAAAAACAATTTTCAATGGGGATTCACGACCCAAATTTCAAAATCATGATAAATATCGTTCAAGATTTATGCTTTATATCTCCACACATGTAAATTCATCTTTCAAAATCATAAATATCAATATTTCATAATAATCATCATAAGATATGGGTTCATACTTCAAATTCATAAAAATCAAATAAAAATCATGCCTTTGTAA
>NW_025847551.1:695-1140 GCF_002878395.1 Capsicum annuum | reverse complement strand
GTTACCATTGTCTCAATGAATAACATCCTAAAGTGAGGATATCAATACCAAGAAAACTTCAGATGCAAACTTTTAAATACAGTGTACACCAGTCAACGGTCATAAACAGTAAAGTATAAATAGGAAAAACATATCAATGACATGAAAGAAAAATAAATGTCACAGATAAAGGACAATAAATTTTATCAAGAGTAAGGATCAAGGAAGACTAAAGTCCCATGAACGTGATAGTGGTAGGATATCTGACAGGGAAAGGGAGCGAGACGACTTTGAACGGGACAAGGAAAAGTACAAGAAAAGTAACATCATACCAATAAATCATGACAATCAAGATAGAATTATTATAAATTGGCAAAATGTGCATGAGGGAAACTATAATAATAGTATAAAAAAAAACTTTTTTAAAAATATTAAATTCATTTCACAAGAGGCTTGAGGTTGGAGG
>NW_025847551.1:0-595 GCF_002878395.1 Capsicum annuum | reverse complement strand
AGATAGAATTATTATAAATTGGCAAAATGTGCATGAGGGAAACTATAATAATAGTATAAAAAAAAAAACTTTTCAAAAATATTAAATTCATTTCACAAGAGGCTTGAGGTTGGAGGAATGGAATATTAAAAGGAACAGTTTGATTGTTGATACTTTTTTCTATAAGACAACTATAATATCGCGCTGACCTTTTAGATAGTCACTCAGCTAACAGTTATTACCTCAGAAAATCACCTTTCTTCTTGATTCTCAGAACGTGACTTTCTGAGATAATACGATTAGTTGAGTGACTATATTAGAAATCGACTCCGATAATAACACAACCATATCTAAGAAGCTGAAGAAATGTATAATCTTTGTCTGTAGGTATTTTTGGAGAAAAAACTAACAGTAGAAAAAGTGGTAAGTATCATCATAGAGTAGAAATCAACTTTAAAAGTACATTATATATAATCTTCACAGCTCCATCAACTGTCCTACAACAATAGAATCAAAACTTAGGGATGCTCAACCACGTTAAGCCTCGAGGAATAGTTTAGTCCAACAATACTTGATGATTTACGTAAGACAGAGGCTAGTTCTATAGGTCAAAAGA
>NW_025847550.1:425-1984 GCF_002878395.1 Capsicum annuum | reverse complement strand
CCTTTAAATCTATACGCCGCTAACTCTACTGTCTCTCTACCCGTTACATGCATAACATCTAAGGCCCTTTGAATTTGTTCAATAAAGTCCTGTGGGTCCTCGTTAAGATCTGATCCAGTAAAAGTGGGAGGATCCATCTTAAGAAGATCCTGTGTTCGAAGGCTAGCCGCCCTATCTGTACCACTAGGACCCGTGGTAGGAATGGCCTGCCCTTGAGCTTGCCCAGCAACTATTCGTGTCAAAAGTTGCACTGCATTTCTAAGATCTTGATCAACAGCATTAATAGGTGGCTCTACGGATATAGTTCTCCTCCCCCTTATTTCTTCTGGACTGGAGGAAGTTTCTGATGCATGCTCAGCTGGAAACTCACTTTGATTAGCTGGTATAGTGGGTGACTTACTAGTCCCCTCTCCGGCAGCCACATCTACTTGCTTACCGGTATTCTTGCTTCTGGTAACCGGCATCATTACTATAATAAGAGAAACAAATGGATTCAGTGGTCAACTATGACTTCATATACAATATAGGCTCTATCGCACGATCTAAGACATGAAGAAAAGAAATAATTCCTAAATGTCCATAGCCTCCCGTTTATAGATGCGGTGCACGACACACCGATAAACAAGACTCTACATAGACACGGCTTTGTAGACTCACAAGGACGAACTTCTCTGATGGTACCCATAACCGAGGAGGCCCGGGAGAACCAGCTCATAACCTCATACTTCTCATGCATACCTCTATGACAACTAGAAATTCGGACAACATCATGTCGCATATAAAAGGAAATAATCACTTGTATAAGCTCGAGCACACATATATATGTATATACAATACTTGGTCGTTGGAGCCATCACGTCTATTAACAAAACACCACCTTGACTGTATATTAGGTCTACAAAGCCTCTAGACAATGCAAAGAGTTCAACTAAGGTCGGGACACACCCCGCCATATAACTAACTTTTATACAATACCAAAAGTGACTGGATATGACACGAAAAGCTCCGAAGCAAACTGGAGCTCACCAAAAGTAGCTGGATATCCTGGCTCCTACTTGTGCGGTGTATGAGCTGAGGTATCTGTGCCTGCAGCATGAAATGCAGGTCCCCGTGGGGGACGTCAGTACGAAATATGTACTGAGTATGTAAAGCTGTAGATAATCACATATGATATATGAGCCCAATAGAAATCAGAAACAACTGAATAAATCGTAATAGGAGTGGACCACACTTTCTAGAACTTGTGACAACCTGTACATTGCATTTATTCAATCACTTTACCTTCGTTCTTATCATCTTTGTAACCATTACTGTACTGTGACCATTAGGCTGCCTACAGTACATATCAACTGGGATCGACCCATGATAGGCTTATGCCCCTGGGATACCACCCATAAACACATAAATAGGGATCGACCCATGATAGGCTTATGCCCCTGGGATACCACCCGATAAGAGAGAACTTCCATCACTTAGTTCAATTAATCTTTGAGATTGTTATTTCAGTCACCACCGTATTTTTGATACTTTGAAACAATGATACATCAATAAGAGACATA